>NW_026974585.1:0-67096 GCF_015220805.1 Pogoniulus pusillus
ACCGGCATTTCTATGGTTCTTCAATGGGGCTAGGATGTAAACGTGTTTCTGCTTCAAAGAAAGGCTAGGAGAAAGTTTTCTTTGCTAGTGTGAGGGAGCTGGAAAGCTGCAGAATGGTGCAGGGGATTCCAGGCTAGGCCATTCCTGGCTGGGTCTATAAGCAGAAGGAGTGCTTTTTCTAACCGGCATTTCTATGGTTCTTCAATGGGGCTAGGATGTAAAGTGTTTCTGCTTCAAAGGAAAGCAGCTAGGAGAAAGTTTCTTTAGCCAGTGTGTGAGGGAGCTGGAAAGCTGCAGAATGGTGTCGGAGGATTCCAGGCTAGGATCATTCCCTGCTGGGTCCTAAAAGCAGAATGGAGTGCTTTTTGTAACCGGCATTTCTATGGTTCTTCAATGGGGCTAGGATGTAAACGTTGTTTTCTGCTTGCAAGGAAAGGAGCTAGGGGAAAGTTTCTTTTGCCAGTGGGTGAGGGAGCATGGAAAGCTGCAGAATGTGCAGAGGATTCCAGGCTAGGCCATTCGCCTGCTGGGTCTATAAGCAGAAGGAGTGCTTTTCTAAACGGCATTTCTATGGTTCTTCAATAGGGGCTAGATGTAAACGTGTTTCTGCTTCAAAGGAAAGCAGCTAGGAGAAAGATTTCTTTTGCCAGTGTGTGAGGGAGCTGGGAAAGCTGCAGAATGGTGCAGGGGATTCCAGGCTAGGCCATTCCTGGCTGGGTCCTATAAGCGAGAATGAGTCTTTTCTAATCGCAATTTCTATGGTTCTTCAATGGGGCTAGGATGTAAAACGTGTTTCTGCTTCAAAGGAAAGCAGCTAGGAGAAAGTATCTTTTGCCAGTGTGTGACGCAGCTGGAAAGCTGCAGAATGGGAGCAGGGGATTCCAGGCTAAGCCATTCCTGGCTGGGTCCTATAAGCAGAAGGAGTGTCTTTTTCTAAACGGCATTTCTATGGTTCTTCAAGGGGCTAGGATGTATACTGTTTCTGATTCAAAGGAAAGCAGCTAGGAGAAAGTTCTTTTGCCAGTGTGTGACGGAGCTGGAAAGCTGACAGAATGGTGCAGGGGATTCCAGAGCTAGACATTCCTGCTGGGTCTATAAGCATAAGGAGTGGCTTTTTGTAACGGCATTTCTATGGTTCTTCAATGGGGCTAGGATGTAAAGGTTGTTTCTGCTTCAAAGGAAAGGAGCTAGGCGAAAGTTTCTTTTGCCAGTGTTGTGATGGAGCTGGAAAGCTGCAGAATGGTGCAGGGGATTCCAGGCTAGGCCATCCCTGGCATGGGCTACTATGCTGAAGGAGTGCTTATTCTAACCGGGCATTTCTAGGTTCTTCAATGGGGCTAGGATGTAAACGTGTTTATGCTTCAAAGGAAAGGAGCTAGGAGAAAGTTTATTTTTGCCAGTGTGTGAGGGAGCTGGAAAGCTGCAGAATGGTGCAGGGGGATTCCAGGCCTAGGCCATTCCTGGCTGGGTCTATAAGCAGAAGGAGTGCTTTTTCTAAACCGGCAATTTCTATGGTTCTTCAATGGGGCTAGGATGTAAACGTAGTTTCTGCTTCAAAGGAAAGCAGAGCTAGGAGAAAGTTTCTTTGCCCGTGTGTGAGGGAGCTGGAAAGCTGCAGAATGTGTCAGGGGATTCAGGCTAGGCCATTCCTGACTGGGTTACTAAAAGCAGGAAGGAGTGCTTTTTTCTAAAGCGAATTCTATGGTTCTTCACTGGGGCTAGGGATGTAAACGTGTTTCTGCTTCAAAGGAAAGCAGCTAGGAGAAAGTTTCTTTTGCCAGTGTGTGAGGGAGCTGGAAAGCTGCAGAATGGTGCAGAGGATTCCAGGCTAGGCCATTCCTGGCTGGGTCTATAAGCAGAAGGAGTGCTTTTCTCTAACCGGATTTCTATGGTTCTTCAATGGGGCTAGGATGTAAAGTGTTTCTGCTTCAAAGGAAAGCAGCTAGGAGGAAAGTTTCTTTTGCCCGTGTGTGAGGAGAGCTGGAAAGCTGCAGAATGGTGCAGGGGATTCCAGGCTAGGCCATTCCTGGCTGGGTCTATAAGCCAGAAGGAGTGCTTTTTTCTAATCGGCATTTCTATGGTTCTTCAATGGGGCTAGGATGTAAACGTGTTTCTGCTTCAAAGGAAAGCAGCTAGGAGAAAGTTTCTTTTGCCAGTGTGTGAGGGAGCTGGAAAGCTGCAGAATGGTGCAGGGGATTCCAGGCTAGGCCATTCCTGGCTGGGTCTATAAGCAGAAGGAGTGCTTTTTCTAAACGGCATTTCTATGGTTCTTCAATGGGGCTAGGATGTAAACGTGTTTCTGCTTCAAAGGAAAGCAGCTAGGAGAAAGTTTCTTTGCCAGTGTGTGAGGGAGCTGGAAAGCTGCAGAATGGTGTAGGTATTTCCAGGCTAGGCCATTCCTGGCTGGGTCTATAAGCAGAAGGAGTGCTTTTTCTAACCGGCATTTCTATGGTTCTTCAATGGGGCTAGGATGTAAACGTGTTTCTGCTTCAAAGGAAAGCAGCTAGGAGAAAGTTTCTTTTGCCAGTGTGTGAGGGAGCGTGGAAAGCTGCAGAATGGTGCAGGGGATTCCAGGCTAGGTCATTCCTGGACTGGGTCTAAAAGCAGAAGGAGTTCTTTTCTAAACCGGTCATTTCTATCGGTTCTTCATGGGCTAGGATGTAAACGTGTTTCTGCTTCAAAGGAAAGCAGCTAGGAGACAAGTTTCTTTTGCCAGTGTGTGAGGGAGCTGGAAAAGCCTGCAGACTGGTGCAGACGGATTCCAGGCTAGGTCCATTCCTGGAGGGGTCTATAAGCCGAAGGAGTGCTTTTTGTAAAGCAGAATTTCTATGTTTCTTCAATGGGATAGGAAGTACACGTGTTTTCCTGCTTCAACGGAACGCAGCTAGGAGAAAGTTTCTTTTGCCAGTGTGTGAGGGAGCTGGAAAGCTGCAGGAATGGTGAGGGGATTCCAGGCTAGGCCATTCCTGGCTGGGTCTATAAGCAGAAGGAGTGCTTTTTCTAACCGGCATTTCTATGGTTCTTCAATGGGGCTAGGATGTAAACGTGTTTCTGCTTCAAAGGAAAGCAGCTAGGAGAAAGTTTCTTTTGCCAGTGTGTGAGGGAGCTGGAAAGCTGCAGAATGGTGCAGGGGATTCCAGGGCTAGGCCATTCCTGGCTGGGTCTATAAGCAGAAGGAGTGCTTTTTCTAAACGGCATTTCTATGGTTCTTCAATGGGGCTAGGATGTAAACGTGTTTCTGCTTCAAAGGAAAGCAGCTAGGAGAAAGTTTCTTTTGCCAGTGTGTGAGGGAGCTGGAAAGCTGCAGAATGGTGCAGGGGATTCCAGGCTAGGCCATTCTTGCTGGGTCTATAAGCAGAAGGAGTGCTTTTTCTAACCGGCATTTCTATGGTTCTTCAATGGGGCTAGGATGTAAACGTGTTTCTGCTTCAAAGGAAAGCAGCTAGGAGAAAGTTTCTTTGCCAGTGTGTGAGGGAGCTGGAAAGCTGCAGAATGGTGCAGGGGATTCCAGGCTAGGCCATTCCTGGCTGGGTCTATAAGCAGAAGGAGTGCTTTTTCTAAACGGCATTTCTATGGTTCTTCAATGGGGCTAGGATGTAAACGTGTTTCTGCTTCAAAGGAAAGCAGCTAGGAGAAAGTTTCTTTTGCCAGTGTGTGAGGGAGCTGGAAAGCTGCAGAATGGTGCAGGGGATTCCAGGCTAGCCATTCCTGGCTGGGTCTATAAGCAGAAGGAGTGCTTTTTCTAAACGGCATTTCTATGGTTCTTCAATGGGGCTAGGATGTAAACGTGTTTCTGCTTCAAAGGAAAGCAGCTAGGAGAAAGTTTCTTTTGCCAGTGTGTGAGGGAGCTGGAAAGCTGCAGAATGGTGCAGGGGATTCCAGGCTAGGCCATTCCTGGCTGGGTCTATAAGCAGAAGGAGTGCTTTTTCTAACCGGCATTTCTATGTTCTTCAATGGGGCTAGGATGTAAACGTGTTTCTGCTTCGAAAGGAAAGCAGCTAGGAGAAAGTTTCTTTTGCCAGTGTGTGAGGGAGCTGGAAAGCTGCAGAATGGTGCAGGGGATTCCAGGCTAGGCCATTCCTGGCTGGGTCTATAAGCAGAAGGATTGCTTTTTCTAACCGGCATTTCTATGGTTCTTCAATGGGGCTAGGATGTAAACGTGTTTCTGCTTCAAAGGAAAGCAGCTAGGAGAAAGTTTCTTTTGCCAGTGTGTGAGGGAGCTGGAAAGCTGCAGAATGGTGCAGGGGATTCCAGGCTAGGCCATTCCTGGCTGGGTCTATAAGCAGAAGGAGTGCTTTTTCTAAACGGCATTTCTATGGTTCTTCAATGGGGCTAGGATGTAAACGTGTTTCTGCTTCAAAGGAAAGCAGCTAGGAGAAAGTTTCTTTTGCCAGTGTGTGAGGGAGCTGGAAAGCTGCAGAATGGTGCAGGGGATTCCAGGCTAGGCCATTCCTGTCTGGGTCTATAAGCAGAAGGAGTGCTTTTTCTAACCGGCATTTCTATGGTTCTTCAATGGGGCTAGGATGTAAACGTGTTTCTGCTTCAAAGGAAAGCAGCTAGGAGAAAGTTTCTTTGCCAGTGTGTGAGGGAGCTGGAAAGCTGCAGAATGGTGCAGGGGATTCCAGGCTAGGCCATTCCTGGCTGGGTCTATCAGCAGACGGAGTGCTTTTTCTAACCAGCTTTTCCATGGTTCTTCAATGGGGCTAGGATGTAAACGTGTTTCTGCTTCAAAGGAAAGCAGCTAGGAGAAAGTTTCTTTTGCCAGTGTGTGAGGGAGCTGGAAAGCTGCAGAATGGTGCAGGGGATTCCAGGCTAGGCCATTCCTGGCTGGGTCTATAAGCAGAAGGAGTGCTTTTTCTAAACGGCATTTCTATGGTTCTTCAATGGGGCTAGGATGTAAACGTGTTTCTGCTTCAAAGGAAAGCAGCTAGGAGAAAGTTTCTTTTGCCAGTGTGTGAGGGAGCTGGAAAGCTGCAGAATGGTGCAGGGGATTCCAGGCTAGGCCATTCCTGGCTGGGTCTATAAGCAGAAGGAGTGCTTTTTCTAAACGGCATTTCTATGGTTCTTCAATGGGGCTAGGATGTAAACGTGTTTCTGCTTCAAAGGAAAGAGCTAGGAGAAAGTTTCTTTTGCCAGTGTGTGAGGGAGCTGGAAAGCTGCAGAATGGTGCAGGGGATTCCAGGCTAGGCCATTCCTGGCTGGGTCTATAAGCAGAAGGAGTGCTTTTTCTAACCGGCATTTCTATGGTTCTTCAATGGGGCTAGGATGTAAACGTGTTTCTGCTTCAAAGGAAAGCAGCTAGGAGAAAGTTTCTTTTGCCAGTGTGTGAGGGAGCTGGAAAGCTGCAGAATGGTGCAGGGGATTCCAGGCTAGGCCATTCCTGGCTGGGTCTATAAGCAGAAGGAGTGCTTTTTCTAAACGGCATTTCTATGGTTCTTCAATGGGGCTAGGATGTAAACGTGTTTCTGCTTCAGAGGAAAGCAGCTAGGAGAAAGTTTCTTTTGCCAGTGTGTGAGGGAGCTGGAAAGCTGCAGAATGGTGCAGGGGATTCCAGGCTAGGCCATTCCTGGCTGGGTCTATAAGCAGAAGGAGTGCTTTTTCTAACCGGCATTTCTATGGTTCTTCAATGGGGCTAGGATGTAAACGTGTTTCTGCTTCAAAGGAAAGCAGCTAGGAGAAAGTTTCTTTTGCCAGTGTGTGAGGGAGCTGGAAAGCTGCAGAATGGTGCAGGGGATTCCAGGCTAGGCCATTCCTACTGGGTCTATAAGCAGAAGGAGTGCTTTTTCTAAACGGCATTTCTATGGTTCTTCAATGGGGCTAGGATGTAAACGTGTTTCTGCTTCAAAGGAAAGCAGCTAGGAGAAAGTTTCTTTTGCCAGTGTGTGAGGGAGCTGGAAAGCTGCAGAATGGTGCAGGGGATTCCAGGCTAGGCCATTCCTGGCTGGGTCTATAAGCAGAAGGAGTGCTTTTTCTAAACGGCATTTCTATGGTTCTTCAATGGGGCTAGGATGTAAACGTGTTTCTGCTTCAAAGGAAAGCAGCTAGGAGAAAGTTTCTTTTGCCAGTGTGTGAGGGAGCTGGAAAGCTGCAGAATGGTGCAGGGGATTCCAGGCTAGGCCATTCCTGGCTGGGTCTATAAGCAGAAGGAGTGCTTTTTCTAACCGGCATTTCTATGGTTCTTCAATGGGGCTAGGATGTAAAGGTGTTTCTGCTTCAAAGGAAACAGCTAGGAGAAAGTTTCTTTTGCCAGTGTGTGAGGGAGCTGGAAAGCTGCAGAATGGTGCAGGGGATTCCAGGCTAGGCCATTCCTGGCTGGGTCTATAAGCAGAAGGAGTGCTTTTTCTAAACGCATTTCTATGGTTCTTCAATGGGGCTAGGATGTAAACGTGTTTCTGCTTCAAAGGAAAGCAGCTAGGAGAAAGTTTCTTTTGCCAGTGTGTGAGGGAGCTGGAAAGCTGCAGAATGGTGCAGGGGATTCCAGGCTAGGCCATTCCTGGCTGGGTCTATAAGCAGAAGGAGTGCTTTTTCTAACCGCATTTCTATGGTTCTTCAATGGGGCTAGGATGTAAACGTGTTTCTGCTTCAAAGGAAAGCAGCTAGGAGAAAGTTTCTTTTGCCAGTGTGTGAGGGAGCTGGAAAGCTGCAGAATGGTGCAGGGGATTCCAGGCTAGGCCATTCCTGGCTGGGTCTATAAGCAGAAGGAGTGCTTTTTCTAACGGCATTTCTATGGTTCTTCAATGGGGCTAGGATGTAAACGTGTTTCTGCTTCAAAGGAAAGCAGCTAGGAGAAAGTTTCTTTTGCCAGTGTGTGAGGGAGCTGGAAAGCTGCAGAATGGTGCAGGGGATTCCAGGCTAGGCCATTCCTGCTGGGTCTATAAGCAGAAGGAGTGCTTTTTCTAAACGGCATTTCTATGGTTCTTCAATGGGGCTAGGATGTAAACGTGTTTCTGCTTCAAAGGAAAGCAGCTAGGAGAAAGTTTCTTTTGCCAGTGTGTGAGGAGCTGGAAAGCTGCAGAATGGTGCAGGGGATTCCAGGCTAGGCCATTCCTGGCTGGGTCTATAAGCAGAAGGAGTGCTTTTTCTAACCGGCATTTCTATGGTTCTTCAATGGGGCTAGGATGTAAACGTGTTTCTGCTTCAAAGGAAAGCAGCTAGGAGAAAGTTTCTTTTGCCAGTGTGTGAGGGAGCTGGAAAGCTGCAGAATGGTGCAGGGGATTCCAGGCTAGGCCATTCCTGGCTGGGTCTATAAGCAGAAGGAGTGCTTTTTCTAAACGGCATTTCTATGGTTCTTCAATGGGGCTAGGATGTAAACGTGTTTCTGCTTCAAAGGAAAGCAGCTAGGAGAAAGTTTCTTTGCCAGTGTGTGAGGGAGCTGGAAAGCTGCAGAATGGTGCAGGGGATTCCAGGCTAGGCCATTCCTGGCTGGGTCTATAAGCAGAAGGAGTGCTTTTTCTAACGGCATTTCTATGGTTCTTCAATGGGGCTAGGATGTAAACGTGTTTCTGCTTCAAAGGAAAGCAGCTAGGAGAAAGTTTCTTTTGCCAGTGTGTGAGGAGCTGGAAAGCTGCAGAATGGTGCAGGGGATTCCAGGCTAGGCCATTCCTGGCTGGGTCTATAAGCAGAAGGAGTGCTTTTTCTAACGGCATTTCTATGGTTCTTCAGTGGGGCTAGGATGTAAACGTGTTTCTGCTTCAAAGGAAAGCAGCTAGGAGAAAGTTTCTTTTGCCAGTGTGTGAGGGAGCTGGAAAGCTGCAGAATGGTGCAGGGGATTCCAGGCTAGGCCATTCCTGGCTGGGTCTATAAGCAGAAGGAGTGCTTTTTCTAAACGGCATTTCTATGGTTCTTCAATGGGGCTAGGATGTAAACGTGTTTCTGCTTCAAAGGAAAGCAGCTAGGAGAAAGTTTCTTTTGCCAGTGTGTGAGGGAGCTGGAAAGCTGCAGAATGGTGCAGGGGATTCCAGGCTAGGCCATTCCTGGCTGGGTCTATAAGCAGAAGGATTGCTTTTTCTAAACGGCATTTCTATGGTTCTTCAATGGGGCTAGGATGTAAAGGTGTTTCTGCTTCAAAGGAAAGCAGCTAGGAGAAAGTTTCTTTTGCCAGTGTGTGAGGGAGCTGGAAAGCTGCAGAATGGTGCAGGGGATTCCAGGCTAGGCCATTCCTGGCTGGGTCTATAAGCAGAAGGAGTGCTTTTTCTAAACGGCATTTCTATGGTTCTTTAAAGGGCTAGGATGTAAACGTGTTTCTGCTTCAAAGGAAAGCAGCTAGGAGAAAGTTTCTTTTGCCAGTGTGTGAGGGAGCTGGAAAGCTGCAGAATGGTGCAGGGGATTCCAGGCTAGGCCATTCCTGGCTGGGTCTATAAGCAGAAGGAGTGCTTTTTCTAACGGCATTTCTATGGTTCTTCAATGGGGCTAGGATGTAAACGTGTTTCTGCTTCAAAGGAAAGCAGCTAGGAGAAAGTTTCTTTTGCCAGTGTGTGAGGGAGCTGGAAAGCTGCAGAATGGTGCAGGGGATTCCAGGCTAGGCCATTCCTGGCTGGGTCTATAAGCAGAAGGAGTGCTTTTTCTAAACGGCATTTCTATGGTTCTTCAATGGGGCTAGGATGTAAACGTGTTTCTGCTTCAAAGGAAAGCAGCTAGGAGAAAGTTTCTTTTGCCAGTGTGTGAGGGAGCTGGAAAGCTGCAGAATGGTGCAGGGGATTCCAGGCTAGGCCATTCCTGGCTGGGTCTATAAGCAGAAGGAGTGCTTTTTCTAAACGGCATTTCTATGGTTCTTCAATGGGGCTAGGATGTAAACGTGTTTCTGCTTCAAAGGAAAGCAGCTAGGAGAAAGTTTCTTTTGCCAGTGTGTGAGGGAGCTGGAAAGCTGCAGAATGGTGCAGGGATTCCAGGCTAGGCCATTCCTGGCTGGGTCTATAAGCAGAAGGAGTGCTTTTTCTAAACGCATTTCTATGGTTCTTCAATGGGGCTAGGATGTAAACGTGTTTCTGCTTCAAAGGAAAGCAGCTAGGAGAAAGTTTCTTTTGCCAGTGTGTGAGGGAGCTGGAAAGCTGCAGAATGGTGCAGGGGATTCCAGGCTAGGCCATTCCTGGCTGGGTCTATAAGCAGAAGGAGTGCTTTTTCTAAACGGCATTTCTATGGTTCTTCAATGGGGCTAGGATGTAAACGTGTTTCTGCTTCAAAGGAAAGCAGCTAGGAGAAAGTTTCTTTTGCCAGTGTGTGAGGGAGCTGGAAAGCTGCAGAATGGTGCAGGGGATTCCAGGCTAGGCCATTCCTGGCTGGGTCTATAAGCAGAAGGAGTGCTTTTTCTAACGGCATTTCTATGGTTCTTCAATGGGGCTAGGATGTAAACGTGTTTCTGCTTCAAAGGAAAGCAGCTAGGAGAAAGTTTCTTTTGCCAGTGTGTGAGGGAGCTGGAAAGCTGCAGAATGGTGCAGGGGATTCCAGGCTAGGCCATTCCTGGCTGGGTCTATAAGCAGAAGGAGTGCTTTTTCTAAACGGCATTTCTATGGTTCTTCAATGGGGCTAGGATGTAAACGTGTTTCTGCTTCAAAGGAAAGCAGCTAGGAGAAAGTTTCTTTTGCCAGTGTGTGAGGGAGCTGGAAAGCTGCAGAATGGTGCAGGGGATTCCAGGCTAGGCCATTCCTGGCTGGGTCTATAAGCAGAAGGAGTGCTTTTTCTAACCGGCATTTCTATGGTTCTTCAATGGGGCTAGGATGTAAACGTGTTTCTGCTTCAAAGGAAAGCAGCTAGGAGAAAGTTTCTTTTGCCAGTGTGTGAGGGAGCTGGAAAGCTGCAGAATGGTGCAGGGGATTCCAGGCTAGGCCATTCCTGGCTGGGTCTATAAGCAGAAGGAGTGCTTTTTCTAAACGGCATTTCTATGGTTCTTCAATGGGGCTAGGATGTAAACGTGTTTCTGCTTCAAAGGAAAGCAGCTAGGAGAAAGTTTCTTTTGCCAGTGTGTGAGGGAGCTGGAAAGCTGCAGAATGGTGCAGGGGATTCCAGGCTAGGCCATTCCTGGCTGGGTCTATAAGCAGAAGGAGTGCTTTTTCTAACGGCATTTCTATGGTTCTTCAATGGGGCTAGGATGTAAACGTGTTTCTGCTTCAAAGGAAAGCAGCTAGGAGAAAGTTTCTTTTGCCAGTGTGTGAGGGAGCTGGAAAGCTGCAGAATGGTGCAGGGGATTCCAGGCTAGGCCATTCCTGGCTGGGTCTATAAGCAGAAGGAGTGCTTTTTCTAACCGGCATTTCTATGGTTCTTCAATGGGGCTAGGATGTAAACGTGTTTCTGCTTCAAAGGAAAGCAGCTAGGAGAAAGTTTCTTTTGCCAGTGTGTGAGGGAGCTGGAAAGCTGCAGAATGGTGCAGGGGATTCCAGGCTAGGCCATTCCTGGCTGGGTCTATAAGCAGAAGGAGTGCTTTTTCTAACCGGCATTTCTATGGTTCTTCAATGGGGCTAGGATGTAAACGTGTTTCTGCTTCAAAGGAAAGCAGCTAGGAGAAAGTTTCTTTTGCCAGTGTGTGAGGGAGCTGGAAAGCTGCAGAATGGTGCAGGGGATTCCAGGCTAGGCCATTCCTGGCTGGGTCTACACGCAGAAGGAGTGCTTTTTTGTAACCGGAATTTCTATGGTTCTTCAATGGGGCTAGGATGTAAACGTGTTTCTGCTTCAAAGGAAAGCAGCTAGGAGAAAGTTTCTTTTGCCAGTGTGTGAGGGAGCTGGAAAGCTGCAGAATGGTGCAGGGGATTCCAGGCTAGGCCATTCCTGGCTGGGTCTATAAGCAGAAGGAGTGCTTTTCTAACCGGCATTTCTATGGTTCTTCAATGGGGCTAGGATGTAAACGTGTTTCTGCTTCAAAGGAAAGCAGCTAGGAGAAAGTTTCTTTTGCCAGTGTGTGAGGGAGCTGGAAAGCTGCAGAATGGTGCAGGGATTCCAGGCTAGGCCATTCCTGGCTGGGTCTATAAGCAGAAGGAGTGCTTTTTCTAACCGGCATTTCTATGGTTCTTCAATGGGGCTAGGATGTAAACGTGTTTCTGCTTCAAAGGAAAGGAGCTAGGAGAAAGTTTCTTTTGCCAGTGTGTGAGGGAGCTGGAAAGCTGCAGAATGGTGCAGGGGATTCCAGGCTAGGCCATTCCTGGCTGGGTCTATAAGCAGAAGGAGTGCTTTTTCTAACCGGCATTTCTATGGTTCTTCAATGGGGCTAGGATGTAAACGTGTTTCTGCTTCAAAGGAAAGCAGCTAGGAGAAAGTTTCTTTTGCCAGTGTGTGAGGGAGCTGGAAAGCTGCAGAATGGTGCAGGGGATTCCAGGCTAGGCCATTCCTGCTGGGTCTATAAGCAGAAGGAGTGCTTTTTCTAAACGGCATTTCTATGGTTCTTCAATGGGGCTAGGATGTAAACGTGTTTCTGCTTCAAAGGAAAGCAGCTAGGAGAAAGTTTCTTTTGCCAGTGTGTGAGGGAGCTGGAAAGCTGCAGAATGGTGCAGGGGATTCCAGGCTAGGCCATTCCTGACTGGGTCTATAAGCAGAAGGAGTGCTTTTTCTAACCGGCATTTCTATGGTTCTTCAATGGGGCTAGGATGTAAACGTGTTTCTGCTTCAAAGGAAAGCAGCTAGGAGAAAGTTTCTTTTGCCAGTGTGTGAGGGAGCTGGAAAGCTGCAGAATGGTGCAGGGGATTCCAGGCTAGGCCATTCCTGGCTGGGTCTATAAGCAGAAGGAGTGCTTTTTCTAACCGGCATTTCTATGGTTCTTCAATGGGGCTAGGATGTAAACGTGTTTCTGCTTCAAAGGAAAGCAGCTAGGAGAAAGTTTCTTTTGCCAGTGTGTGAGGGAGCTGGAAAGCTGCAGAATGGTGCAGGGGATTCCAGGCTAGGCCATTCCTGGCTGGGTCTATAAGCAGAAGGAGTGCTTTTTCTAACCGGCATTTCTATGGTTCTTCAATGGGGCTAGGATGTAAACGTGTTTCTGCTTCAAAGGAAAGCAGCTAGGAGAAAGTTTCTTTTGCCAGTGTGTGAGGGAGCTGGAAAGCTGCAGAATGGTGCAGGGGATTCCAGGCTAGGCCATTCCTGGCTGGGTCTATAAGCAGAAGGAGTGCTTTTTCTAACCGGCATTTCTATGGTTCTTCAATGGGGCTAGGATATAAACGTATTTCTGCTTCAAAGGAAAGCACCTAGGAGAAAGTTTCTTTTGCCAGTGTGTGAGGGAGCTGGAAAGCTGCAGAATGGTGCAGGGGATTCCAGGCTAGGCCATTCCTGGCTGGGTCTATAAGCAGAAGGAGTGCTTTTTCTAAACGGCATTTCTATGGTTCTTCAATGGGGCTAGGATGTAAACGTGTTTCTGCTTCAAAGGAAAGCAGCTAGGAGAAAGTTTCTTTTGCCAGTGTGTGAGGGAGCTGGAAAGCTGCAGAATGGTGCAGGGGATTCCAGGCTAGGCCATTCCTGGCTGGGTCTATAAGCAGAAGGAGTGCTTTTTCTAACCGGCATTTCTATGGTTCTTCAATGGGGCTAGGATGTAAACGTGTTTCTGCTTCAAAGGAAAGCAGCTAGGAGAAAGTTTCTTTTGCCAGTGTGTGAGGGAGCTGGAAAGCTGCAGAATGGTGCAGGGGATTCCAGGCTAGGCCATTCCTGGCTGGGTCTATAAGCAGAAGGAGTGCTTTTTCTAACCGGCATTTCTATGGTTCTTCAATGGGGCTAGGATGTAAACGTGTTTCTGCTTCAAAGGAAAGCAGCTAGGAGAAAGTTTCTTTTGCCAGTGTGTGAGGGAGCTGGAAAGCTGCAGAATGGTGCAGGGGATTCCAGGCTAGGCCATTCCTGGCTGGGTCTATAAGCAGAAGGAGTGCTTTTTCTAACCGGCATTTCTATGGTTCTTCAATGGGGCTAGGATGTAAACGGTGTTTCTGCTTCAAAGGAAAGCAGCTAGGAGAAAGTTTCTTTTGCCAGTGTGTGAGGGAGCTGGAAAGCTGCAGAATGGTGCAGGGGATTCCAGGCTAGGCCATTCCTGGCTGGGTCTATAAGCAGAAGGAGTGCTTTTTCTAACCGGCATTTCTATGGTTCTTCAATGGGGCTAGGATGTAAACGTGTTTCTGCTTCAAAGGAAAGCAGCTAGGAGAAAGTTTCTTTTGCCAGTGTGTGAGGGAGCTGGAAAGCTGCAGAATGGTGCAGGGGATTCCAGTGTAGGCCATTCCAGCTGGGGTCTATAAGCAGAAGGAGTGCTTTTTCTAAACCGGCATTTCTATGGTTTTCTGCAATGGGCTAGGATGTAAAGGGGCTTCTGCTTGAAAGGAAAGGAGCTAGGAGAAAGTTTCTTTTGCCAGTGTTGAGGGAGCTGGAAAGCTGCAGAATGTGCAGCTGGAGTTCCAGGCTAGGCCATTCCTGGCTGGGGTCTATAAGCAGAAGGTGTGCTTTTTTCGAACCGGCATTTTCTATGTTCTTCAATGGGGCTAGGATTAAAGGTGTTTCTGCTTGAAAAGAAATTTTGCTAGGAGAAAGTTTCTTTGCCAGTGTGTGAGGGAGCTGGAAAGCTGCAGAATGGTGCAGGGGATTCCAGGGTGGGGCCATTCCAGGCTGGGTCTATAAGCAGAAGGATGCTTTTTCTAACCGGCATTTCTATGGTTCTGCAATGGGGCTAGGATGTAAAGGGTGTTTTCTGCTTGAAAGGAAAGGAGCTAGAGAAAGTTTCTTTTGCCAGTGTGTGAGGGAGCTGGAAAGCTGCAGAATGGTGCAGGGGATCCAGGCTAGGCCATTCCTGACTGGGTCTATAAGCAGAAGGGAGTGCTTTTTCGAACCGGCATTTCTATGGTTCTTCAATGGGGGGCTAGGATGTAAAGGTGTTTCTGCTTGAAAGGAAGGAGCTAGGAGAAAGTTTCTTTTGCCAGTGTGTGAGGGAGCGGATAGCTGCAGGAATGGTGCAGAGGATTCCAGGCTAGGCCATTCCTGGCTGGGTCTATAAGCAGAAGGAGTGCTTTTAATACCGCATTTCTATGGTTCTTCAATGGGGGCTAGGATGTAATGGTTTTCTGCTTGAAAGGGAAAGGAGCTAGGAGGAAGAGGTTTCTTTTGCCAGTGTGTGAGGAAGCTGGAAAGCTGCAGAATGGTGCAGGGGGATTCCAGCTAGGCCATTCCTGGCGGGTCTATAGGCAAAAGGAGTGCTTTTTCAACCGGCATTTCTATGGTTTGCTTCAATGGGGCGAGGATGTAAACGTGTTTCTGCTTGAAAGTAAATTTGCTAGGAGAAAGTTTATTTTGCCAGTGTGTGAGGGAGCTGGAAAGCTGCAGAATGGTGCAGGGGATTCCAGGCTAGGCCATTCCAGGCTGGGTCTACAAGCAGAAGGAATGCTTTTTCGACCGGCATTTCTATGGTTCTTCAATGGGGCTAGGATGTAAAGGTGTTTCTGCTTGAAAGGAAAGCAGCTAGGAGAAAGTTTCTTTTGCCAGTGTGTGAGGGAGCTGGAAAGCTGCAGAATGGTGCAGGGGATTCCAGGCTAGGCCATTCCTGGCTGGGTCTATATGCAAAGGAGTGCTTTTTCGAACCCGGCATTTCTATGGTTCTTCAATGGGGCTAGGATGTAAACGTGTTTCTGCTTGAAAGGAAAGCAGCTAGGAGAAAGTTTCTTTTGCCAGTGGTGTGAGGGAGCTGGAAAGCTGCAGAATGGTGCAGGGGATTCCAGGCTAGGCCATTCCTGGCTGGGTCTATAAGCAGAAGAGTGCTTTTTCTAACCGGCATTTCTATGGTTCTTCAATTGGGCAAGGATGTAAAGGTGTTTCTGCTTGAAAGGAAAGGAGCTAGGAGAAAGTTTCTTTTGCCACTGTGTGAGGGAGCTGGAAGGCTGCAGAATGGTGCAGGGGATTCCAGGCTAGGCCATTCCTGGCTGGGTCTATAAGCAGAAGCAGTGCTTTTTCGAACCGGCATTTCTATGGTTCTTCAATGGGGCTAGGATGTAAACGTGTTTCTGCTTCAAAGGAAATTTTGCTCGGAGAAAGTTTCTTTTGCCAGTGTGTGAGGGAGCTGGAAAGCTGCAGAATGGTGCAGGGGATTCCAGGCTAGGCCATTCCTGGCTGGGTCTATAAGCAGAAGGAGTGCTTTTTCTAACCGGCATTTCTATGGTTCTTCAATGGGGCTAGGATGTTAAAGGTGTCTCTGCTTGAAAGGAAAGGAGCTAGGAGAAAGTTTCTTTTGCCAGTGTGTGAGGGAGCTGGAAATCTGCAGAAAGTGCAGAGAATTGCAGGCTAGGCCATTCCTGGCTGGGTCTATAGGCAAAAGGAGTGCTTTTTCTAACCGGCATGTCTATGATTCTTCAATGGGGCTAGGATGTAAACGTGTTTCTGTTTCAAAGGAAATTTTGCTCGGAGAAAGTTTCTTTTGCCAGTGTGTGAGGGAGCTGGAAAGATGCAGAATGGTGCAGGGGATTCCAGGCTAGGCCATTCCTGGCTGGGTCTATAGGCAGAAGGAGTTCTTTTTCGAACCGGCATTTCTATGGTTCTTCAATGGGGCTAGGATGCAAATGTGTTTCTGCTTGAAAGGAAAGGAGCTAGGAGAAAGTTTCTTCTGCCTGTGTGAGGGAGCTGGAAAGCTGCGGAATGGTGCAGAGAATTCCAGTCTAGGCCATTCCTGGCTGGGTCTATAAGCAGAAGGAGTGCTTTTTTGAACCGGCATATCTATGGTTCTTCAATGGGGCTAGGATGTAAAGGTGTTTCTGCTTGAAAGGAAATTTTTCTAGGAGAAAGTTTCTTTTGCCAGTGTGTGAGGGAGCTGGAAAGCTGCAGAATGGTGCAGGGGATTCCAGGCTAGGCCATTCCTGGCTGGGTCTATAAGCAGAAGGAGTGCTTTTTCGAACCGGCATTTCTATGGTTCTTCAATGGGGCTAGGATGTAAAGGTGTTTCTGCTTGAACGGAAATTTTGCTAGGAGAAAGTTTCTTCTGCCAGTGTGTGAGGGAGCTGGAAAGCTGCAGAATGGTGCAGAGGATTCCAGGCTAGGCCATTCCTGGCTGGGTCTATAGGCAAAAAGAGTGCTTTTTCTAACCGGCATTTCTATGGTTCTTCAATGGGGCTAGGATGTAAACGTGTTTCTGCTTGAACGGAAATTTTGCTAGGAGAAAGTTTCTTTTGCCAGTGTGTGAGGGAGCTGGAAAGCTGCAGAATGGTGCAGGGGATTCCAGGCTAGGCCATTCCAGGCTGGGTCTATAAGCAGAAGGAGTGCTTTTTCGAACCGGCATTTCTATGGTTCTTCAATGGGGCTAGGATGTAAAGGTGTTTCTTCTTGAACGGAAATTTTGCTAGGAGAAAGTTTCTTTTGCCAGTGTGTGAGGGAGCTGGAAAGCTGCAGAATGGTGCAGGGGATTCCAGGGTAGGCCATTCCAGGCTGGGTCTATAAGCAGAAGGAGTGCTTTTTCTAACCGGCATTTCTATGGTTCTGCAATGGGGCTAGGATGTAAAGGTGTTTCTGCTTGAAAGGAAAGGAGCTAGGAGAAAGTTTCTTTTGCCAGTGTGTGAGGGAGCTGGAAAGCTGCAGAATGGTGCAGGGGATTCCAGGCTAGGCCATTCCTGGCTGGGTCTATAAGCAGAAGGAGTGCTTTTTCGAACCGGCATTTCTATGGTTCTTCAATGGGGCTAGGATGTAAAGGTGTTTCTGCTTGAACGGAAATTTTGCTAGGAGAAAGTTTCTTTTGCCAGTGTGTGAGGGAGCTGGAAAGCTGCAGAATGGTGCAGGGGATTCCAGGGTAGGCCATTCCTGGCTGGGTCTATAAGCAGAAGGAGTGCTTTTTCTAACCGGCATTTCTATGGTTCTGCAATGGGGCTAGGATGTAAAGGTGTTTCTGCTTGAAAGGAAAGGAGCTAGGAGAAAGTTTCTTTTGCCAGTGTGTGAGGGAGCTGGAAAGCTGCAGAATGGTGCAGGGGATTCCAGGCTAGGCCATTCCTGGCTGGGTCTATAAGCAGAAGGAGTGCTTTTTCGAACCGGCATTTCTATGGTTCTTCAATGGGGCTAGGATGTAAAGGTGTTTCTGCTTGAAAGGAAAGGAGCTAGGAGAAAGTTTCTTTTGCCAGTGTGTGAGGGAGCTGGATAGCTGCAGAATGGTGCAGAGGATTCCAGGCTAGGCCATTCCTGGCTGGGTCTATAAGCAGAAGGAGTGCTTTTAATAACCGGCATTTCTATGGTTCTTCAATGGGGCTAGGATGTAAAGGTGTTTCTGCTTGAAAGGAAAGGAGCTAGGAGAAAGTTTCTTTTGCCAGTGTGTGAGGGAGCTGGAAAGCTGCAGAATGGTGCAGGGGATTCCAGGCTAGGCCATTCCTGGCTGGGTCTATAGGCAAAAGGAGTGCTTTTTCTAACCGGCATTTCTATGGTTCTTCAATGGGGCGAGGATGTAAACGGTGTTTCTGCTTGAAAGTAAATTTTGCTAGGAGAAAGTTTATTTTGCCAGTGTGTGAGGGAGCTGGAAAGCTGCAGAATGGTGCAGGGGATTCCAGGCTGGGCCATTCCAGGCTGGGTCTACAAGCAGAAGGAGTGCTTTTTCTAACCGGCATTTCTATGGTTCTTCAATGGGGCTAGGATGTAAAGGTGTTTCTGCTTGAAAGGAAAGTAGCTAGGAGAAAGTTTCTTTTGCCAGTGTGTGAGGGAGCTGGAAAGCTGCAGAATGGTGCAGGGGATTCCAGGCTAGGCCATTCCTGGCTGGGTCTATAAGCAGAAGGAGTGCTTTTTCGAACCGGCATTTCTAATGGTTCTTCAATGGGGCTAGGATGTAAAGGTGTTTCTGCTTGAAAGGAAAGGAGCTAGGAGAAAGTTTCTTTTGCCAGTGTGTGAGGGAGCTGGAAAGCTGCAGAATGGTGCAGGGGATTCCAGGCTAGGCCATTCCTGGTTGGGTCTATGCGCAGGAGGAGTGCTTTTTCTAACCGGCATTTCTATGGTTCTTCAATGGGGCTCGGATGTAAAGGTGTTTCTGCTTGAAAGGAAAGGAGCTACTAGAAAGTTTCTTTTGCCAGTGTGTGAGGGAGCTGGAAAGCTGCAGAATGGTGCAGGGGATTCCAGGCTAGGCCATTCCTGGCTGGGTCTATAAGCAGAAAGAGTGCTTTTTCTAACCGGCATTTCTATGGTTCTTCAATGGGGCTAGGATGTAAAGGTTTTTCTGCTTGAAAGGAAAGGAGCTAGGAGAAAGTTTCTTTTGCCAGTGTGTGAGGGAGCTGGAAAGCTGCAGAATGGTGCAGGGGATTCCAGGCTAGGCCATTCCTGGCTGGGTCTATAAGCAGAAGGAGTGCTTTTTCGAACCGGCATTTCTATGGTTCTTCAAAGGGGCTAGGATGTAAAGGTGTTTCTGCTTGAACGGAAATTTTGCTAGGAGAAAGTTTCTTTTGCCAGTGTGTGAGGGAGCTGGAAAGCTGCAGAATGGTGCAGAGGATTCCAGGCTAGGCCATTCCTGGCTGGGTCTATAGGCAAAAAGAGTGCTTTTTCTAACCGGCATTTCTATGGTTCTTCAATGGGGCTAGGATGTAAACGTGTTTCTGCTTGAACGGAAATTTTGCTAGGAGAAAGTTTCTTTTGCCAGTGTGTGAGGGAGCTGGAAAGCTGCAGAATGGTGCAGGGGATTCCAGGCTAGGCCATTCCAGGCTGGGTCTATAAGCAGAAGGATTGCTTTTTCGAACCGGCATTTTAATGGTTCTTCAATGGGGCTAGGATGTAAATGTGTTTCCGCTTGAAAGGAAAGGAGCTAGGAGAAAGTTTCTTTTGCCAGTGTGTGAGGGAGCTGGAAAGCTGCAGAATGGTGCAGGGGATTCCAGGGTAGGCCATTCCAGGTTGGGTCTATAAGCAGAAGGCGCGCTTTTTCTAACCGGCATTTCTATGGTTCTTCAATGGGGCTAGGATGTAAAGGTGTTTCTGCTTGAAAGGAAAGGAGCTAGGAGAAAGTTTCTTTTGCCAGTGTGTGAGGGAGCTGGAAAGCTGCAGAATGGTGCAGGGGATTCCAGGCTAGGCCATTCCTGGCTGGGTCTATAAGCAGAAGGAGTGCTTTTTCGAACCGGCATTTCTATGGTTCTTCAATGGGGCTAGGATGTAAAGGTGTTTCTGCTTGAAAGGAAAGGAGCTAGGAGAAAGTTTCTTTTGCCAGTGTGTGAGGGAGCTGGATAGCTGCAGAATGGTGCAGAGGATTCCAGGCTAGGCCATTCCTGGCTGGGTCTATAAGCAGAAGGAGTGCTTTTAATAACCGGCATTTCTATGGTTCTTCAATGGGGCTAGGATGTAAAGGTGTTTCTGCTTGAAAGGAAAGGAGCTAGGAGAAAGTTTCTTTTGCCAGTGTGTGAGGAAGCTGGAAAGCTGCAGAATGGTGCAGGGGATTCCAGGCTAGGCCATTCCTGGCTGGGTCTATAGGCAAAAGGAGTGCTTTTTCTAACCGGCATTTCTATGGTTCTTCAATGGGGCGAGGATGTAAACGTGTTTCTGCTTGAAAGTAAATTTTGCTAGGAGAAAGTTTATTTTGCCAGTGTGTGAGGGAGCTGGAAAGCTGCAGAATGGTGCAGGGGATTCCAGGCTGGGCCATTCCAGGCTGGGTCTACAAGCAGAAGGAGTGCTTTTTCGAACCGGCATTTCTATGGTTCTTCAATGGGGCTAGGATGTAAAGGTGTTTCTGCTTGAAAGGAAAGCAGCTAGGAGAAAGTTTCTTTTGCCAGTGTGTGAGGGAGCTGGAAAGCTGCAGAATGGTGCAGGGGATTCCAGGCTAGGCCATTCCTGGCTGGGTCTATAAGCAGAAGGAGTGCTTTTTCTAACCGGCATTTCTATGGTTCTACAATGGGGCTAGGATGTAAAGGTGTTTCTGCTTGAAAGGAAAGGAGCTAGGAGAAAGATTCTTTTGCCAGTGTGTGAGGGAGCTGGAAAGCTGCAGAATGGTGCAGAGAATTCCAGGCTAGGCCATTCCTGGCTGGGTCTATAAGCAGAAGGAGTGCTTTTTCGAACCGGCATTTTAATGGTTCTTCAATGGGGCTAGGATGTAAAGGTGTTTCTGCTTGAAAGGAAAGGAGCTAGGAGAAAGTTTCTTTTGCCAGTGTGTGAGGGAGCTGGAAAGCTGCAGAATGGTGCAGGGGATTCCAGGCTAGGCCATTCCTGGTTGGGTCTATGCGCAGGAGGAGTGCTTTTTCTAACCGGCATTTCTATGGTTCTTCAATGGGGCTCGGATGTAAAGGTGTTTCTGCTTGAAAGGAAAGGAGCTACTAGAAAGTTTCTCTTGCCAGTGTGTGAGGGAGCTGGAAAGCTGCAGAATGGTGCAGGGGATTCCAGGCTAGGCCATTCCAGGCTGGGTCTATAAGCAGAAAGAGTGCTTTTTCTAACCGGCATTTCTATGGTTCTTCAATGGGGCTAGGATGTAAAGGTTTTTCTGCTTGAAAGGAAAGGAGCTAGGAGAAAGTTTCTTTTGCCAGTGTGTGAGGGAGCTGGAAAGCTGCAGAATGGTGCAGGGGATTCCAGGCTAGGCCATTCCTGGCTGGGTCTATAAGCAGAAGGAGTGCTTTTTCGAACCGGCATTTCTATGGTTCTTCAAAGGGGCTAGGATGTAAAGGTGTTTCTGCTTGAAAGGAAATTTTGCTAGGAGAAAGTTTCTTTTGCCAGTGTGTGAGGGAGCTGGAAAGCTGCAGAATGGTGCAGAGGATTCCAGGCTAGGCCATTCCTGGCTGGGTCTATAGGAAAAAAGAGTGCTTTTTCTAACCGGCATTTCTATGGTTCTTCAATGGGGCTAGGATGTAAACGTGTTTCTGCTTGAACGGAAATTTTGCTAGGAGAAAGTTTCTTTTGCCAGTGTGTGAGGGAGCTGGAAAGCTGCAGAATGGTGCAGGGGATTCCAGGCTAGGCCATTCCAGGCTGGGTCTATAAGCAGAAGGATTGCTTTTTCGAACCGGCATTTTAATGGTTCTTCAATGGGGCTAGGATGTAAATGTGTTTCCGCTTGAAAGGAAAGGAGCTAGGAGAAAGTTTCTTTTGCCAGTGTGTGAGGGAGCTGGAAAGCTGCAGAATGGTGCAGGGGATTCCAGGGTAGGCCATTCCAGGCTGGGTCTATAAGCAGAAGGCGCGCTTTTTCTAACCGGCATTTCTATGGTTCTTCAATGGGGCTAGGATGTAAAGGTGTTTCTGCTTGAAACGAAAGGAGCTAGGAGAAAGTTTCTTTTGCCAGTGTGTGAGGGAGCTGGAAAGCTGCAGAATGGTGCAGGGGATTCCAGGCTAGGCCATTCCTGGCTGGGTCTATAGGCAAAAGGAGTGCTTTTTCTAACCGGCATTTCTATGGTTCTTCAATGGGGCGAGGATGTAAACGTGTTTCTGCTTGAAAGGAAATTTTGCTAGGAGAAAGTTTATTTTGCCAGTGTGTGAGGGAGCTGGAAAGCTGCAGAATGGTGCAGGGGATTCCAGGCTGGGCCATTCCAGGCTGGGTCTATAAGCAGAAGGAGTGCTTTTTCTAACCGGCATTTCTATGGTTCTTCAATGGGGCTAGGATGTAAAGGTGTTTCCGCTTGAAAGGAAAGGAGCTAGGAGAAAGTTTCTTTTGCCAGTGTGTGAGGGAGCTGGAAAGCTGCAAAATGGTGCAGGGGATTCCAGGCTAGGCCATTCCTGGCTGGGTCTATAAGCAGAAGGAGTGCTTTTTCGAACCGGCATTTCTATGGTTCTTCAATGGGGCTAGGATGTAAAGGTGTTTCTGCCTGAAAGGAAAGCAGCTAGGAGAAAGTTTCTTTTGCCAGTGTGTGAGGGAGCTGGAAAGCTGCAGAATGGTGCAGGGGATTCCAGGCTAGGCCATTCCTGGCTGGGTCTATAAGCAGAAGGAGTGCTTTTTCTAACCGGCATTTCTATGGTTCTTCAATGGGGCTAGGATGTAAAGGTGTTTCTGCTTGAAAGTAAAGGTGCTAGGAGAAAGTTTCTTTTGCCAGTGTGTGAGGGAGCTGGAAAGCTGCAGAATGGTGCAGGGGATTCCAGGCTAGGCCATTCCTGGCTGGGTCTATAAGCAGAAGGAGTGCTTTTTCGAACCGGCATTTCTATGGTTCTTCAATGGGGCTAGGATGTAAAGGTGTTTCTGCTTCAAAGGAAACGAGCTAGGAGAAAGTTTCTTTTGCCAGTGTGTGAGGGAGCTGGAAAGCTGCAGAATGGTGCAGAGGATTCCAGGCTAGGCCATTCCTGGCTGGGTCTATAAGCAGAAGGAGTGCTTTTTCTAACCGGCATTTCTATGGTTCTTCAATGGGGCTATGATGTAAAGGTGTTTCTGCTTGAAAGGAAATTTTGCTAGGAGAAAGTTTCTTTTGCCAGTGTGTGAGGGAGCTGGAAAGCTGCAGAATGATGCAGGGGATTCCAGGCTAGGCCATTCCTGGCTGGGTCTATAAGCAGAAGGAGTGCTTTTTCTAACCGGCATTTCTATGGTTCTTCAATGGGGCTAGGATGTAAAGGTGTCTCTGCTTGAAAGGAAAGGAGCTAGGAGAAAGTTTCTTTTGCCAGTGTGTGAGGGAGCTGGAAAGCTGCAGAATGGTGCAGAGAATTCCAAGCTAGGCCATTCCTGGCTGGGTCTATAGGCAAAAGGATTGCTTTTTCTAACCGGCATGTCTATGATTCTTCAATGGGGCTAGGATGTAAACGTGTTTCTGTTTCAAAGGAAATTTTGCTCGGAGAAAGTTTCTTTTCCCAGTGTGTGAGGGAGCTGGAAAGCTGCAGAATGGTGCAGGGGATTCCAGGCTAGGCCATTCCAGGCTGGGTCTATAGGCAGAAGGAGTGCTTTTTCGAACCGGCATTTCTATGGTTCTTCAATGGGGCTAGGATGCAAATGTGTTTCTGCTTGAAAGGAAAGAAGCTAGGAGAAAGTTTCTTCTGCCTGTGTGAGGGAGCTGGAAAGCTGCGGAATGGTGCAGAGAATTCCTGTCTAGGCCATTCCTGGCTGGGTCTATAAGCAGAAGGAGTGCTATTTCGAACCGGCATATCTATGGTTCTGCAATGGGGCTAGGATGTAAAGGTGTTTCTGCTTGAAAGGAAATTTTGCTAGGAGAAAGTTTCTTTTGCCAGTGTGTGAGGGAGCTGGAAAGCTGCAGAATGGTGCAGGGGATTCCAGGCTAGGCCATTCCTGGCTGGGCCTATAAGCAGAAGGAGTGCTTTTTTGAACCGGCATTTCTATGGTTCTTCAATGGGGCTAGGATGTAAAGGTGTTTCCGCTTGAAAGGAAAGGAGCTAGGAGAAAGTTTCTTTTGCCAGTGTGTGAGGGAGCTGGAAAGCTGCAGAATGGTGCAGAGGATTCCAGGGTAGGCCATTCCTGGCTGGGTCTATAAGCAGAAGGAGTGCTTTTTCTAACCGGCATTTCTATGGTTCTTCAATGGGGCTAGGATGTAAACGTGTTTCTGCTTGAAAGGAAAGGAGCTAGGAGAAAGTTTCTTTTGCCAGTGTGTGAGGGAGCTGGAAAGCTGCAGAATGGTGCAGGGGATTCCAGGCTAGGCCATTCCTGGCTGGGTCTATAAGCAGAAGGAGTGCTTTTTCTAACCGGCATTTCTATGGTTCTTCAATGGGGCTAGGATGTAAACGTGTTTCTGCTTGAAAGGAAATTTTGCTAGGAGAAAGTTTCTTTTGCCAGTGTGTGAGGGAGCTGGAAAGCTGCAGAATGGTGCAGGGGATTCCAGGCTAGGCCATTCCAGGCTGGGTCTATAAGCAGAAGGAGTGCTTTTTCTAACCGGCATTTCTATGGTTCTTCAATGGGGCTAGGATGTAAAGGTGTTTCTGCTTGAAAGGAAAGGAGCTAGGAGAAAGTTTCTTTTGCCAGTGTGTGAGGGAGCTGGAAAGCTGCAGAATGGTGCAGAGAATTCCAGGCTAGGCCATTCCTGGCTGGGTCTATAAGCAGAAGGAGTGCTTTTTCGAACCGGCATTTTAATGGTTCTTCAATGGGGCTAGGATGTAAATGTGTTTCCGCTTGAAAGGAAATTTTGCTAGGAGAAAGTTTCTTTTGCCAGTGTGTGAGGGAGCTGGAAAGCTGCAGAATGGTGCTGGGGATTCCAGGCTAGGTCATTCCAGGCTGGGTCTATAAGCAGAAGGAGTGTTTTTTCTAACCGGCATTTCTATGGTTCTTCAATGGGGCTAGGATGTAAAGGTGTTTCTTCTTGAACGGAAGTTTTGCTAGGAGAAAGTTTCTTTTGCCAGTGTGTGAGGGAGCTGGAAAGCTGCAGAATGGTGCAGGGGATTCCAGACTAGGCCATTCCTGGCTGGGTCTATAAGCAGAAGGAATGCTTTTTCTAATTGGCGCGTCTATGGTTCCTCAATGGGGCTAGGATGTAAATGTGTTTCTGCTTGAAAGGAAATTTTGCTAGGAGAAAGTTTATTTTGACAGTGTGTGAGGGAGCTGGAAAGCTGCAGAATGGTGCAGGGGATTCCAGGCTAGGCCATTCCAGGCTGGGTCTATAAGCAGAAGGAGTGCTTTTTCGAACCGGCATTTTAATGGTTCTTCAATGGGGCTAGGATGTAAAGGTGTTTCTGCTTGAAAGGAAAGGAGCTAGGAGAAAGTTTCTTTTGCCAGTGTGTGAGGAAGCTGGAAAGCTGTAGAATGGTGCAGAGGATTCCAGGCTAGGCCATTCCTGGCTGGGTCTATAGGCAAAAGGAGTGCTTTTTCTAACCGGCATTTCTATGATTCTTCAATGGGGCTAGTATGTAAACGTGTCTCTGCTTGAAAGGAAATTTTGCTAGGAGAAAGTTTCTTTTGCCAGTGTGTGAGGGAGCTGGAAAGCTGCAGAATGGTGCAGAGGATTCCAGGCTAGGCCATTCCTGGCTGGGTCTATAGGCAAAAGGAGTGCTTTTTCTAACCGGCATTTCTATGATTCTTCAATGGGGCTAGTATGTAAAACGTGTCTCTGCTTGAAAGGAAATTTTGCTAGGAGAAAGTTTCTTTTGCCAGTGTGTGAGGGAGCTGGAAAGCTGCAGAATGGTGCAGGGGATTCCAGGCTAGGCCATTCCAGGCTGGGTCTATAAGCAGAAGGAATGCTTTTTCTAACCGGCATTTCTATGGTTCTTCAATGGGGCTAGGATGCAAACGTGTTTCTGCTTCAAAGGAAAGCAGCTAGGAGAAAGTTTCTTTTGCCAGTGTCTGACGCAGCTGGAAAGCTGCAGAATGGTGCAGGAGATTCCAGGCTAAGACATTCCTGGCTGGGTCTATAAGCAGAAGGAGTGCTTTTTATTACCGGCATTTCTATGGTTCTTCAAAGGGGCCAGGATGTAAACGTGTTTCTGCTTCAAAGGAAAGCAGCTAGGAGAAAGTTTATTTTGCCAGTGTGTGAGGGAGCTGGAAAGCTGCAGAATGGTGTAGGGGATTCCAGGCTAGGCCATTCCTGGCTGGTTCAATAAGCAGAAGGAGTACTTTTTCGAACCGGCATTTCTATGGTTCTTCAATGGGGCTAGGATGTAAAGGTGTTTCTGCTTGAAAGGAAAGGAGCTAGGAGAAAGTTTCTTTTGCCACTGTGTGAGGGAGCTGGAAAGCTGCAGAATGGTGCAGGGGATTCCAGGCTAGGCCATTCCTGGTTGGGTCTATGCGCAGGAGGATTGGTTTTTCGAACCGGCATTTCTATGGTTCTTCAATGGGGCTAGGATGTAAAGGTGTTTCTGCTTGAAAGGAAATTTTGCTAGGAGAAAGTTTCTTCTGCCAGTGTGTGAGGGAGCTGGAAAGCTGCAGAATGGTGCAGGGGATTCCAGGCTAGGCCATTCCAGGCTGGGTCTATAAGCAGAAGGAGTGCTTTTTCGAACCGGCATGTCTATGGTTCTTCAATGGGGCTAGGATGTAAAGGTGTTTCTGCTTGAAAGGAAAGGAGCTAGGAGAAAGTTTCTTTTGCCAGTGTGTGAGGGAGCTGGAAAGCTGCAGAATGGTGCAGGGGATTCCAGGCTAGGCCATTCCTGGCTGGGTCTATAAGCAGAAGGAGTGCTTTTTCTAACCGGCATTTCTATGGTTCTTCAAGGGGGCTAGGATGTAAACGTGTTTCTGCTTCAAAGGAAAGCAGCTAGGAGAAAGTTTCTTTTGCCA
This sequence comes from Pogoniulus pusillus, assembly GCF_015220805.1. NCBI lineage: Eukaryota > Metazoa > Chordata > Aves > Piciformes > Lybiidae > Pogoniulus > Pogoniulus pusillus. The sequence continues at coordinate 25,979 of NW_026974585.1, forward strand.
GTGTGTGACGCAGCTGGAAAGCTGCAGAATGGTGCAGGAGATTCCAGGCTACGCCATTCCTGGCTGGGTCTATAAGTAGAAGGAGTGCTTTTTCTAACCGGCATTTCTATGGTTCTTCAATGGGGCTAGGATGTAAACGTGTTTCTGCTTCAAAGGAAAGCAGCTAGGAGAAAGTTTCTTTTGCCAGTGTGTGACGCAGCTGGAAAGCTGCAGAATGGTGCAGGGGATTCCAGGCTAGGCCATTCCTGCCTGGGTCTATAAGCAGAAGGAATGCTTTTTCTAACCGTCATTTCTATGGTTCTTCAATGGGGCTAGGATGTAAACGTGTTTCTGCTTCAAAGGAAAGCAGCTAGGAGAAAGTTTCTTTTGCCAGTGTGTGACGCAGCTGGAAAGCTGCAGAATGGTGCAGGAGATTCCAGGCTAGGCCATTCCTGGCTAGGGTCTATAAGCAGAAGGAGTGCTTTTTGTAAACAGAATTTCTATGTTTCTTCAATGGGGCTAGGATGTAAACGTGTTTCTGCTTCAAAGGAAAGCAGCTAGGAGAAAGTTTCTTTTGCCAGTGTGTGGCGCAGCTGGAAAGCTGCAGAATGGTGCAGGGGATTCGAGGCTAGGCCATTCCTGGCTGGGTCTATAAGCAGAAGGAGTGCTTTTTCTAACCGGCATTTCTATGGTTCTTCAAAGGGGCTAGGATGTAAACGTGTTTCTGCTTCAAAGGAAAGCAGCTAGGAGAAAGTTTCTTTTGCCAGTGTCTGACGCAGCTGGAAAGCTGCAGAATGGTGCAGGGGATTCCAGGCTAGGCCATTCCTGGCTGGGTCTATAAGCAGAAGGATTGCTTTTTCTTACCGGCATTTCTATGGTTCTTCAATGGGGCTAGGATGTAAACGTGTTTCTGCTTCAAAGGAAAGCAGCTAGGAGAAAGTTTCTTTTGCCAGTGTGTGAGGGAGCTGGAAAGCTGCGGAATGGTGCAGGAGATTCCAGGCTAGGCCATTCCAGGCTGGGTCTATAAGCAGAAGGAGTGCTTTTTGTAAACAGAATTTCTATGGTTCTTCAATAGGGCTAGGATGTAAACGTGTTTCTGCTTCAAAGGAAAGCAGCTAGGAGAAAGTTTCTTTTGCCAGTGTGTGACGCAGCTGGAAAGCTGCAGAATGGTGCAGGGGATTCCGGACTAGGCCATTCCTGGCTAGGTCTATAAGCAGAAGGCGTGCTTTTTCTAAACGGCATTTCTATGGTTCTTCAATGGGGCTAGGATGTAAAGGTGTTTCTGCTTGAAAGGAAATTTTGCTAGGAGAAAGTTTCTTTTGCCAGTGTGTGAGGGAGCTGGAAAGCTGCAGAATGGTGCAGGGGATTCCAGGCTGGCCATTCCTGGCTGGGTCTATAAGCAGAAGGAGTGCTTTTTCTAACCGGCATATCTATGGTTCTTCAGTGGGGCTAGGATGTAAAGGTGTTTCTGCTTGAAAGGAAAGGAGCTAGGAGAAAGTTTCTTTTGCCAGTGTCTGAGGGAGCTGGAAAGCTGCAGAATGGTGCAGGGGATTCCAGGCTAGGCCATTCCTGGCTGGGTCTATAAGCAGAAGGAGTGCTTTTTCGAACCGGCATTTCTATGGTTCTTCAATGGGGCTAGGATGTAAACGTGTTTCTGCTTCACAGGAAAGCAGCTAGGAGAAAGTTTCATTTGCCAGTGTGTGACGCAGCTGGAAAGCTGCCGAATTGTGTAGGAGCTTCCAGGCTAGGCCATTCCTGCCTGGGTATATAAGCAGAAGGAATGCTTTTTCTAACCAGCATTACTATGGTTCTTCAATGAGGCTAGGATGTAAACGTGTTTCTGCTTCAAAGGAAAGCAGCTAGGAGAAAGTTTCTTTTTCCAGTGTGTGAGGGAGCTGGAAAGCTGCAGAATGGTGCAGGGGATTCCAGGCTAGGCCATTCCTGGCTGGGTCTATAAGCAGAAGGAGTGCTTTTTCTAAACCGAATTTCTATGTTTCATTAATGGGGCTAGGATATAAACGTGTTTCTGCTTCAAAGGAAAGCAGCTAGGAGAAAGTTTCTTTTGCCAGTGTGTGACGCAGCTGGAAAGCTGCAGAATGGTGCAGGGGATTCCAGGCTAGGCCATTCCTGGGCTGGGTCTACACGCAGAAGGAGTGCTTTTTCTAACCGGCATTTCTATGGTTCTTCAATGGGGCTCGGATGTAAACGTGTTTCTGCTTCAAAGGAAAGCAGCTAGGAAAAAGTTTCTTTTGCCAGTGTGTGAGGAGGCTGGAAAGCTGCAGAATGGTGTAGGGGATTCCAGGCTAGGCCATTCCTGGCTGGGTCTATAAGCAGAAGGAGTGCTTTTTGTAAACAGAATTTGTATGTTTCTTCAATGGGGCTAGGATATAAACGTGTTTCTGCTTCAAAGGAAAGCAGCTAGGGGAAAGTTTCTTTTGCCAGTATGTGGCGAAGCTGGAAAGCTGCAGAATGGTGTAGGGGATTCCAGGCTAGGCCATTCCTGGCTGGGTCTATAAGCAGAAGGAGTGCTTTTTCTAACCGGCATTTCTATGGTTCTTCAATGGGGCTAGGATGTAAACGTGTTTCTGCTTCAAAGGAAAGCAGCTAGGAGAAAGTTTCTTTTGCCAGTGTCTGACGCAGCTGGAAAGCTGCAGAATGGTGCAGGAGTTTCCAGGCAAGGACATTCCTGGCTGGGTCTATAAGCAGAAGGAGTGCTTTTTCTAACCGGCATTTCTATGGTTCTTCAATGGGGCCAGGATGTAAACGTGTTTCTGCTTCAAAGGAAAGCAGCTAGGAGAAAGTTTCTTTTGCCAGTGTGTGAGGGAGCTGGAAAGCTGCAGGAATGGTTCAGGGGATTCCAGGCTAAGCCATTCCTGGCTGGGTATATAAGCAGAAGGAGTGCTTTTTGTAAACAGAATTTGTATGTTTCTTCAATGGGGCTAGGATATAAACGTGTTTCTGCTTCAAAGGAAAGCAGCTAGGGGAAAGTTTCTTTTGCCAGTGTGTGGCGCAGCTGGAAAGCTGCAGAATGGTGTAGGGGATTCCAGGCTAGGCCATTCCTGGCTGGGTCTATAAGCAGAAGGAGTGCTTTTTCTAACCGGCATTTCTATGGTTCTTCAATGGGGCTAGGATGTAAACGTGTTTCTGCTTCAAAGGAAAGCAGCTAGGAGAAAGTTTCTTTTGCCAGTGTGTGAGGGAGCTGGAAAGCTGCAGAATGGTGTAGGGGATTCCAGGCTAGGCCATTCCTGCCTGGGTCTATAAGCAGAAGGAATGCTTTTTCTAACCAGCATTACTATGGTTCTTCAATGGGGCTAGGATGTAAACGTGTTTCTGCTTCAAAGGAAAGCAGCTAGGAGAAAGTTTCTTTTGCCAGTGTGTGACACAGCTGGAAAGCTGCAGAATGGTGCAGGGGATTCTAGGCTAGGTCATTCCTGACTGGGTCTATAAGCAGAATGAGTACTTTTTGTAAACGGAATTTGTATGGTTCTTCAATGGGGCTAGGATGTAAACGGGTTTCTGCTTGAAAGGAAAGCAGCTAGGAGAAAGTTACTTTTGCCAGTGTGTGACGCAGCTGGAAGGCTGCAGAATGGTGCAGGGGATTCCGGACTAGGCCATTCCTGCCTAGGTCTATAAGCAGAAGGAGTGCTTTTTCTAACCGGCATTTCTATGGTTCTTCAATGGGGCTAGGATGTAAAGGTGTTTCTGCTTCAAAGGAAAGCAGCTAGGAGAAAGTTTCTTTTTCCAGTGTGTGACACAGCTGGAAAGCTGCAGAATGGTGCAGGGGATTCCGGACTAGGCCATTCCTGGCTAGGTCTATAAGCAGAAGGCGTGCTTTTTCTAAACGGCATTTCTATGGTTCTTCAATGGGGCTAGGATGTAAAGGTGTTTCTGCTTGAAAGGAAATTTTGCTAGGAGAAAGTTTCTTTTGCCAGTGTGTGAGGGAGCTGGAAAGCTGCAGAATGGTGCAGGGGATTCCAGGCTAGGCCATTCCTGGCTGGGTCTATAAGCAGAAGGAGTGCTTTTTCGAACCGGCATTTCTATGGTTCTTCAATGGGGCTAGGATGTAAACGTGTTTCTGCTTCACAGGAAAGCAGCTAGGAGAAAGTTTCATTTGCCAGTGTGTGACGCAGCTGGAAAGCTGCCGAATTGTGTAGGAGCTTCCAGGCTAGGCCATTCCTGCCTGGGTATATAAGCAGAAGGAATGCTTTTTCTAACCAGCATTACTATGGTTCTTCAATGAGGCTAGGATGTAAACGTGTTTCTGCTTCAAAGGAAAGCAGCTAGGAGAAAGTTTCTTTTTCCAGTGTGTGAGGGAGCTGGAAAGCTGCAGAATGGTGCAGCGGATTCCAGGCTAGGCCATTCCTGGCTGGGTCTATAAGCAGAAGGAGTGCTTTTTGTAAACCGAATTTGTATGTTTCTTTAATGGGGCTAGGATATAAACGTGTTTCTGCTTCAAAGGAAAGCAGCTAGGAGAAAGTTTCTTTTGCCAGTGTGTGACGCAGCTGGAAAGCTGCAGAATGGTGCAGGGGATTCCAGGCTAGGCCATTCCTGGGTGGGTCTACACGCAGAAGGAGTGCTTTTTCTAACCGGCATTTCTATGGTTCTTCAATGGGGCTCGGATGTAAACGTGTTTCTGCTTCAAAGGAAAGCAGCTAGGAAAAAGTTTCTTTTGCCAGTGTGTGAGGAGGCTGGAAAGCTGCAGAATGGTGTAGGGGATTCCAGGCTAGGCCATTCCTGGCTGGGTCTATAAGCAGAAGGAGTGCTTTTTGTAAACAGAATTTGTATGTTTCTTCAATGGGGCTAGGATATAAACGTGTTTCTGCTTCAAAGGAAAGCAGCTAGGGGAAAGTTTCTTTTGCCAGTATGTGGCGAAGCTGGAAAGCTGCAGAATGGTGTAGGGGATTCCAGGCTAGGCCATTCCTGGCTGGGTCTATAAGCAGAAGGAGTGCTTTTTCTAACCGGCATTTCTATGGTTCTTCAATGGGGCTAGGATGTAAAGGTGTTTCTGCTTGAAAGGAAAGGAGCTAGGAGAAAGTTTCTTTTGCCAGTGTCTGACGCAGCTGGAAAGCTGCAGAATGGTGCAGGAGATTCCAGGCCAAGACATTCCTGGCTGGGTCTATAAGCAGAAGGAGTGCTTTTTCTTACCGGCATTTCTATGGTTCTTCAATGGGGCCAGGATGTAAACGTGTTTCTGCTTCAAAGGAAAGCAGCTAGGAGAAAGTTTCTTTTGCCAGTGTGTGAGGGAGCTGGAAAGCTGCGGAATGGTTCAGGAGATTCCAGGCTAAGCCATTCCTGGCTGGGTATATAAGCAGAAGGAGTGCTTATTGTAAACAGAATTTGTATGTTTCTTCAATGGGGCTAGGATATAAACGTGTTTCTGTTTCAAAGGAAAGCAGCTAGGGGAAAGTTTCTTTTGCCAGTGTGTGGCGCAGCTGGAAAGCTGCAGAATGGTGTAGGGGATTCCAGGCTAGGCCATTCCTGGCTGGGTCTATAAGCAGAAGGAGTGCTTTTTCTAACCGGCATTTCTATGGTTCTTCAATGGGGCTAGGATGTAAACGTGTTTCTGCTTCAAAGGAAAGCAGCTAGGAGAAAGTTTCTTTTGCCAGTGTGTGAGGGAGCTGGAAAGCTGCAGAATGGTGTAGGGGATTCCAGGCTAGGCCATTCCTGCCTGGGTCTATAAGCAGAAGGAATGCTTTTTCTAACCAGCATTACTATGGTTCTTCAATGGGGCTAGGATGTAAACGTGTTTCTGCTTCAAAGGAAAGCAGCTAGGAGAAAGTTTCTTTTGCCAGTGTGTGACACAGCTGGAAAGCTGCAGAATGGTGCAGGGGATTCTAGGCTAGGTCATTCCTGACTGGGTCTATAAGCAGAATGAGTACTTTTTGTAAACGGAATTTGTATGGTTCTTCAATGGGGCTAGGATGTAAACGTGTTTCTGCTTCAAAGGAAAGCAGCTAGGAGAAAGTTACTTTTGCCAGTGTGTGACGCAGCTGGAAAGCTGCAGAATGGTGCAGGGGATTCCGGACTAGGCCATTCCTGCCTAGGTCTATAAGCAGAAGGAGTGCTTTTTCTAACCGGCATTTCTATGGTTCTTCAATGGGGCTAGGATGTAAAGGTGTTTCTGCTTCAAAGGAAAGCAGCTAGGAGAAAGTTTCTTTTTCCAGTGTGTGACACAGCTGGAAAGCTGCAGAATGGTGTTGGGGATTCCAGGCTAGGTCATTCCTGGCATGGTCTATAAGCGGAATGAGTTCTTTTTGTAAACCAAATTTCTATGGTTCTTCAATAGGGGTAGGATGTAAACGTGTTTCTGCTTCAAAGGAAAGCAGCTAGGAGAAAGTTGCTTTTGCCAGTGTGTGAGGGAGCTGGAAAGCTGTAGAATGATGTAGGGGATTCCAGGCTAGGTCATTCCTGTCTGGGTCTATAAGCAGAAGGAGTGCTTTTTCTTACCGGCATTTCTATGGTTCTTCAATGGGGCTAGGATGTAAACGTGTTTCTGCTTCAAAGGAAAGCAGCTAGGAGAATGTTTCTTTTGCCAGTGTGTGAGGCAGGTGGAAAGCTGCAGAATGGTTCAGGAAATTCCAGGCTAGGTCATTCCTGGCTGGGTCTATAAGCAGAAGGAGTGCTTTTTCGAACCGGCATTTCTATGGTTCTGCAATGGGGCTAGGATGTAAACATGTTTCTGCTTCAAAGGAAAGCAGGTAGGAGAAAGTTTCTTTTGCCAGTGTCTGATGCAGCTGGAAAGCTGCAGAATGGTGCAGGAGATTCCAGGCTAAGCCATTCCTGGATGGGTCTATAAGCAGAAGGAGTGCTTTTTCTAACCGGCATTTCTATGGTTCTTCAATGGGGCTAGGACGTAAACGTGTTTCTGCTTCAAAGGAAAGCAGCTAGGAGAAAGTTTCTTTTGCCAGTGTGTGAGGGAGCTGGAAAGCTGCACAATGGTGCAGGGGATTCCAGGCTAGGCCATTCCTGGCTGGGTCTATAAGCAGAAGGAGTGCTTTTTCTAACCGGCATTTCTATGGTTCTTCAGTGGGGCTAGGATGTAAAGGTGTTTCTGCTTGAAAGGAAAGGAGCTAGGAGAAAGTTTCTTTTGCCAGTGTGTGAGGGAGCTGGAAAGCTGCAGAATTGTGTAGGAGATTCCAGGCTAGGCCATTCCTGGCTGGGTCAATAAGCAGAAGGAATGCTTTTTCTAACCGGCATTTCTATGGTTCTTCAATGGGGCTAGGATGTAAACGTGTTTCTGCTTCAAAGGAAAGCAGCTAGGAGAAAGTTTCTTTTGCCAGTGTGTGACGCAGCTGGAAAGCTGCAGAATGGTGCAGGAGATTCCAGGCTAAGCCATTCCTGGCTGGGTATATAAGCAGAAGGAGTGATTTTGTAAACCGAATTTGTATGTTTCTTTAATGGGGCTAGGATATAAACGTGTTTCTGCTTCAAAGGAAAGCAGCTAGGAGAAAGTTTCTTTTGCCAGTGTGTGGCGCAGCTGGAAAGCTGCAGAATGGTGTAGGGGATTCCAGGCTAGGCCATTCCTGGCTGGGTCTATAAGCAGAAGGAGTGCTTTTTCTAAACGGCATTTCTATGGTTCTTCAATGGGGCTAGGATGTAAACGTGTTCCTGCTTCAAAGGAAAGCAGCTAGGAGAAAGTTTCTTTTGCCAGTGTGTGAGGGAGCTGGAAAGCTGCAGAATGGTGTAGGGGATTCCAGGCTAGGCCATTCCTGGCTGGGTCTATAAGCAGAAGGAGTGCTTTTTGTAAACAGAATTTGTATGTTTCTTCAATGGGGCTAGGATATAAACGTGTTTCTGTTTCAAAGGAAAGCAGCTAGGGGAAAGTTTCTTTTGCCAGTGTGTGGCACAGCTGGAAAGCTGCAGAATGGTGCAGGGGATTCTAGGCTAGGTCATTCCTGACTGGGTCTATAAGCAGAATGAGTACTTTTTGTAAACGGAATTTGTATGGTTCTTCAATGGGGCTAGGATGTAAACGTGTTTCTGCTTCAAAGGAAGGCAGCTAGGAGAAAGTTTCTTTTGCCAGTGTGTGACGCAGCTGGAAAGCTGCAGAATGGTGCAGGGGATTCCGGACTAGGCCATTCCTGCCTAGGTCTATAAGCAGAAGGAGTGCTTTTTCTAACCGGCATTTCTATGGTTCTTCAATGGGGCTAGGATGTAAACGTGTTTCTGCTTCAAAGGAAAGCATCTAGGAGAACGTTTCTTTTTCCAGTGTGTGACACAGCTGGAAAGCTGCAGAATGGTGTTGGGGATTCTAGGCGAGGTCATTCCTGGCATGGTCTATAAGCAGAATGAGTTCTTTTTGTAAACCGAATTTCTATGGTTCTTCAATAGGGAGAGGATGTAAACGTGTTTCTGCTTCAAAGGAAAGCAGCTAGGAGAAAGTTTCTTTTGCCAGTGTGTGACGCAGCTGGAAAGCTGCAGAATGGTGCAGGAGATTCCAGGCTAAGCCATTCCTGGCTGGGTATATAAGCAGAAGGAGTGATTTTGTAAACCGAATTTGTATGTTTCTTTAATGGGGCTAGGATATAAACGTGTTTCTGCTTGAAAGGAAAGCAGCTAGGAGAAAGTTTCTTTTGCCAGTGTGTGACGCAGCTGGTAAGCTGCAGAATGGTGTAGGGGATTCCAGGCTAGGCCATTCCTGGCTGGGTCTACACGCAGAAGGAGTGCTTTTTCTAACCGGCATTTCTATGGTTCTTCAATGGGGCTAGGATGTAAACGTGTTTCTGCTTCAATGGAAAGCAGCTAGGAGAAAGTTTCTTTTGCCAGTGTGTGAGGGAGCTGGAAAGCTGCAGAATGGTGTAGGAGATTCCAGGCTAGGCCATTCCTGGCTGGGTCTACACGCAGAAGGAGTGCTTTTTCTAACCGGCATTTCTATGGTTCTTCAATGGGGCTAGGATGTAAACGTGTTTCTGCTTCTGTGCTAGTTTGGAGCAAGCTGGAATGTTTTGGTAACAGAACTAGATAACGGGCAGTGAAATGAAAAGAATTGATGTCAACTTCTCTCACAGTCATGCTGAGAATTCTGGGAAGAAGAAGAAAACATTCTCCATCTTGTTTCTCACTTTTGCTTTTGCCTTAGACCTGGTCACATCTCATTAACCCTGCTCCTACTAACCTTGCTCCCTAACCTCTGGGCTGCATCTCTTTTCTTCCTGAGAACTGGGGTAAGGTTGAGAGGGCCGGGGGGAGGTGTTGGGGTGGTTTGAGAGCCCCTCCTGGGGACTCAGGTTTCTGGGAGGGGAGTTGTGCTTTTGTAGTGTTTATCCTTTGTATATTTCTGTATATAATTGTATATAACTGTATATATTGTAAATAGCTGCTTGTAAATTCTGCTAGCTGTAAATAAATTGCTTCATCTATATTCCCAGGGTCCGTCTGAGTTAGCTGGGGCAAATTCAAAAGTGTGGGGGGGCAGGGTAACCCCCAAACCATCACATTTTTTAATTGGCGCCCAACGTGGGGCTAGATATTTCAGTGAGTGGAAATTAGCTCTGGGAATTAAGATGAAGCTAATCAAGCAGCTATTGTATTTGGTTGGTGCATTGCTCTGGTCTGGTTTTGTTTTCTTGGCATTTAGTTGGTTAAAAGGTCAAATTGTTGCTTATTTTATTGATCTGGCTTATAATAAGGCTAAAGCTAAGGTTTCAGATATGTTCTGGAGCTGGGGTGATTTTATTCTTGGTTATGCTGGTTTTAATATCTCTGAGAATATTAGCAAGAACATTACAGGAGCTCTGGTCAATAATGTGACAATCAATGGAAATTCTGCTTTAAATATGGCTCTAATGAGAGTTATTCAGCCTAAGACAGGAATTCCAACTGTTTGCTTAGGGACATGCTCTTGTAAAACTGTTTTTCTTCTCACAGTTTTTAATATTTGCCTCATGATTTTAATATTCATATTAATTTTGGCATTATTGGTGAAAAATTCAAAACCAGCTTCTGGAAGAGCTAGGAAAAATTCTGTGTCTCAGAAGCAGTCTCTTTCACAGCAAAACAAGGGAACACAGTTATCGGCTTCCCCCTTGCCAGCCTCTGCCCCTCCTTCTCCAAGTGCTGGGAACACAGCCAGTGTTCCCGCCACTAACGTAAACAATAATGATAACAGGCAGAGTTCGGTAGGAGCCTCAGGAGCACAGACAGGTACCCAAAATCAGAATGTTCCCAGCAAAAATGAAAACACCTCAGGGTTGGCAGGCATCCCAGGAGGACAGGCAAATAATCCCACTAATGTTAATAATACTACTAGTGCTAGTAACGCTAGCCCAGTCAGTCCAAATCCTAATGACACCAGCTCAGCCAATTCAAAACCCCAGCCAGCAGACCAGAACCAAAATCCTCCTGTTAAAAGCAAGGCAGATTTGAACTCACAAGCTCCAGGTCAGACCCCTAAGGATTCAAATGCTCCAAGTCAAACCTCCAATAATTCAAATGCTCCAAGTCAGACCCCTAAGGATTCAAACCCTCCAGGTCAGACTCCTAAAGATTCAAATCCTCCAGCAGACACATCCAAGTCTGTTGCTGCTCAGGCCCTTCTGGCACCTGCTAAGGCAAAAGTTAAGACAAAGAGTGGTTCGCAGGAGGATGTAAGACAGGGGACCTCTGGTGATCAGCAGCAAGAGGAGGCAGTTAGTCTGCGAGACCTTGTAGATGTGCTGAGACAACAATACTCAAGTGAGAGGAGTGCTGTGAGGTTAGCTGCCAGGAGAGAGGATGGTTCCAATGAGTTTAGGAATGCTATGAGGAAGATTGTGTTAGGCCCGGCACCACCAGAACAACAGGAGGAAGAGGAGGAAGATGACATCCAAGGCTCCAAGGATCCACTCAGAGAGGTCAGGGAAGTTAGGAAGGAATACACAAGGGAATCAGGTGAGCCAATCTTAAGCTGGCTAGTGAGATGCTGTGGCATTGGTGCTAATGCCCTGCAGGTAGGAGACAAGTCTGCCAAGCAGCTGGGACCACTCACTAAGGAGAGTGGAGTGGACAAACACCTAGCAAGTCCTCTTGGTAGGGTTAGCTTGTGGACACGCCTTCTGTTGGCTGTGGCTATGAGATATCCTTCCCGAGATGATTTGCCATGGGCTGCCAAGAAGTGGAACACTGTTGAGCAGGGAATTAAGCTTCTGAAGGAGTTTGCTGTGAAGGAAGTGCTTTATGGAGATCATGGCACACATGAGCCTGATGATATTCCTTTGGGAACAGGTCTCATGAAGAAGCTGATTAAGCTTGCTCCTTCATCCTATGCTAACGATGGTAGAAGCCAGCACTGGATGGTTGGAAACCTATCCAGTTCCACATGCTACTGCACGTAACACCATTGTTGGTTTAGAGAGACAGATCTTGTGGAGACATGGAACTCCAGAGAGAATTGAGTCAGACAATGGTACTCATTTCAAGAACAATCTTGTGAAAAACTGGGCCAAAGAGCATGGTATTGAATGGATCTATCACATACCCTACTATGCACCAGCTTCAGGGAAGACTGAACGCTACAACGGTTTGCTGAAAACCACCCTAAAAGCCATGGGGGGTGGAACTCTAAAAAACTGGGACAAACATTTAGCACAAGCTACTTGGTTGGTAAATAGTAGAGGTTCAGTAAACAGAGCAGGACCTGCACAATCAGATTTGGTCCAAACAGTAGACGGTGATAAAGTTCCTGTTGTACATGAAAAGAATCTGTTAGGGAAAACTGTTTGGGTATTTTCTCCTTCGGGCGAAGGGAAACCTGTCCGAGGGGTGGTTTCTGCTGAAGGTCCTGGTCACACATACTGGGTAATGCAGGAGGATGGTGAAATCCAGTGTATTCCACAGAGAAATTTAACCTTAGCTGAGAGAGTTTAAATTCAGAGTGTCTAATATAAGTTGTTAGGAGTTTTCTGTTCTAGGTAACATCGGCGCCCAACACTGAGAGAATCTACGATAGAATCTACAGTATGTGAGCACGAACCCAACATCACCTGAGAGTCCCTGTTCTGAGCTTTTGAATCACCTACATCTGATTGAAGTGTGAACTGAACTTGTATATATTGTTTTAGTGTAAATATTGGTTTAGATTAGATTGGATAATTCTCAGCGATACTCTGAGCGAAGTAGACAAGGGGTGGATTGTGCTAGTTTGGAGCAAGCTGGAATGTTTTGGTAACAGAACTAGATAACGGGCAGTGAAATGAAAACAATAGATGTCAACTTCTCTCACAGTCACGCTGAGAACTCTGGGAAGAAGAAGAAAACATTCTCCATCTTGTTTCTCACTTTTGCTTTTGCCTTAGACCTGGTCACATCTCATTAACCCTGCTCCTACTAACCTTGCTCCCTAACCTCTGGGCTGCACCTCTTTTCTTCCTGAGAACTGGGGTAAGGTTGAGAGGGCCGGGGGGAGGTGTTGGGGTGGTTTGAGAGCCCCTCCTGGGGACTGAGGTTTCTGGGAGGGGAGTTGTGCTTTTGTATTGTTTATCCTTTGTATATTTCTGTATATAATTGTATATAACTGTATATATTGTAAATAGCTGCTTGTAAATTCTGCTAGCTGTAAATAAATTGCTTCATCTATATTGCCAGGGTCCGTCTGAGTTAGCTGGGGCAAATTCAAAAGTGTGGGGGGGCGGGGTAAACCCCCAAACCATCGCAGCTTCAAAGGAAAGCAGCAAGGAGAAAGTTTCTTTTGCCAGTGTGTGACGCAGCTGGAAAGCTGCAGAATGGTTCAGGAGATTCCAGGCTAGGTCATTCCTGGCTGGGTATATAAGCAGAAGGAGTGCTTTTTGTAAACCGAATTTGTATGTTTCTTTAATGGGGCTAGGATATAAACGTGTTTCTGCTTCAAAGGAAAGCAGCTAGGAGAAAGTTTCTTTTGCCAGTGTGTGACACAGCAGGAAAGCTACAGAATGGTGTAGGGGATTCCAGGCTAGGCCATTACTGGCTGGGTCTACACGCAGAAGGAGTGCTTTTTCTAACCGGCATTTCTATGGTTCTTCAATGGGGCTAGGATGTAAACGTGTTTCTGCTTCAAAGGAAAGCAGCTAGGAGAAAGTTTCTTTTTCCAGTGTGTGACGCAGCTGGAAAGCTGCAGAATGGTGTAGGAGATTCCAGGCTAGGCCATTCGTGACTGGGTCTATAAGCAGAAGGAGTGTTTTTTCTAACCGGCATTTCTATGGTTCTTCAATGGGCCTAGGATGTAAACGTGTTTCTGCTTCAAAGGAAAGCAGCTAGGAGAAAGTTTCTTTTGCCAGTGTGTGAGGGAGCTGGAAAGCTGCAGAATGGTGCAGGAGATTCTAGGCTAAGCCATTCCTGGCTGGGTATATAAGCAGAAGGAGTGCTTTTTGTAAACCGAATTTATACGTTTCTTCAATGGGGCTAGGATATAAACGTGTTTCTGCTTCAAAGGAAAGCAGCTAGGGGAAAGTTTCTTTTGCCAGTGTGTGACGCAGCTGGAAAGCTGCAGAATGGTGTTGGGGATTCTAGGCTAGGTCATTCCTGACTGGGTATAGAAGCAGAATGAGTACTTTTTGTAAACGGAATTTCTATGGTTCTTCAATAGGGATAGGATGTAAACGTGTTTCTGCTTCAAAGGAAAGCAGCTAGGAGAAAGTTTCTTTTGCCAGTGTGTGAGGGAGCTGGAAAGCTGCAGAATGGTGCAGGGGATTCCAGGCTAGGCCATTCCTTACTCGGTCTATAAGCAGAATGACTAGTTTATGTAACCTGAATTTCTCTGTTTCTTCAATGGGGCTAGGATGTAAACGTGTTTCTGCTTGAAAGGAAAGCAGCTAGGAGAAAGTTTCTTTTGCCAGTGTCTGAGGGAGCTGGAAAGCTGCAGAATGGTGTTGGGGATTCCAGGCTAGGCCATTCCTGGCTGGGTCTATAAGCAGAAGGATTGCTTTTTCTTACCGGCATTTCTATGGTTCTTCAATGGGGCTAGGATGTAAACGTGTTTCTGCTTGAAAGGAAAGGAGCTAGGAGAAAGTTTCTTTTGCCAGTGTGTGACGCAGCTGGAAAGCTGCAGAATGGCTCAGGAGATTCCAGGCTAGGTCATTCCTGACTGGGTCTATAAGCAGAAGGAGTGCTTTTTCTAACCGGCTTTTCTATGGTTCTTCAATGGGGCTAGGATGTAAACGTGTTTCTGCTTCAAAGGAAAGCAGCTAGGAGAAAGTTCCTTTTGCCAGTGTCTGAGGGAGCTGGAAAGCTGCAGAATGGTGCAGGGGATTCCAGGCTAGGCCATTCCTGCCTGGGTCTATAAGCAGAAGGAGTGCTTTTTCTAACCGGCATTTCTATGGTTCTTCAATGGGGCTAGGATGTAAACGTGTTTCTGCTTCAAAGGAAAGCAGCTAGGAGAAAGTTTCTTTTGCCAGTGTGTGAGGGAGCTGGAAAGCTGCAGAATGGTGCAGGAGATTCCAGGCTAGGCCATTCCTGGCTGGGTCTATAAGCAGAAGGAATGCTTTTTCTAAATAGCATTACTATGGTTCTTCAATGGGGCTAGGATGTAAATGTGTTTCTGCTTCAAAGGAAAGCAGCTAGGAGAAAGTTTCTTTTGCCAGTGTGTGAGGGAGCTGGAAAGCTGCAGAATGGTGCAGGGGATTCCAGGCTAGGTCATTCCTGACTGGGTCTATAAGCAGAATGAGTACTTTTTGTAAACGGAATTTCTATGGTTCTTCAATAGGGATAGGATGTAAACGTGTTTCTGCTTCAAAGGAAAGCAGCTAGGAGAAAGTTTCTTTTGCCAGTGTGTGAGGGAGCTGGAAAGCTGCAGAATGGTGCAGGGGATTCCGGACTAGGCCATTCCTGGCTAGGTCTATAAGCAGAAGGAGTGCTTTTTCTAGACGGCATTTCTATGGTTCTTCAATGGGGCTAGGAAATAAACGTGTTCCTGCTTCAAAGGAAAGCAGCTAGGACAAAGTTTATTTTGCCAGTGTGTGAGGGAGCTGGAAAGCTGCAGAATGGTGTTGGGGATTCTAGGCTAGGTCATTCCTGACTGGGTCTATAAGCAGAATGAGTACTTTTTGTAAACGGAATTTGTATGGTTCTTCAATAGGGATAGGATGTAAACGTGTTTCTGCTTCAAAGGAAAGCAGCTAGGAGAAAGTTTCTTTTGCCAGTGTGTGAGGGAAAGAGATAGCTGTAGAATGAAGTAGAGGATTCCAGGCTAGGTCATTCGTGACTGGGTCTATAAGCAGAAGGAGTGCTTTTTCTTACCGGCATTTCTATGGTTCTTCAATGGGGCTAGGATGTAAACGTGTTTCTGCTTCAAAGGAAAGCTGCTAGGAGAAAGTTTCTTTTGCCAGTGTGTGAGGGAGCTGGAAAGCTGCAGAATGGTGCAGGGGATTCCAGGCTAGGCCATTCCTGGCTGGGTCTATAAGCAGAAGGAATACTTTTTCTAACCAGCATCACTATGGTTCTACAATGGGGCTAGGATATAAACGTGTTTCTGCTTGAAAGGAAAGGAGCTAGGAGAAAGTTTCTTTTGCCAGTGTGTGAGGGAGCTGGAAAGCTGCAGAATGGTGCAGGAGATTCCAGGCTAAGCCATACCTGGCTGGGTATATAAGCAGAAGGAGTGCTTTTTGTAAACTGAATTTGTATGTTTCTTTAAAGGGGCTAGGATATAAACGTGTTTCTGCTTCAAAGGAAAGCAGCTAGGAGAAAGTTTATTTTGCCAGTGTGTGATGCAGTTGGAAAGATGCAGAATGGTGCAGGGGATTCCAGGCTGGTCCATTCCTGACTCGGTCTATAAGCAGAATGAGTAGTTTTTGTAAACTGAATTTCTATGGTTCTTCAATGGGGCTAGGATGTAAACGTGTTTCTGCTTCAAAGGAAAGCAGCTAGGAGAAAGTTTCTTTTGCCAGTGTCTGAGGGAGCTGCAAAGCTGCAGAATGGTGTAGGAGATTCCAGGCTAGGCCATTCGTGACTGGGTCTACAAGCAGAAGGAGTGCTTTTTCTAACCGGCATTTCTATGGTTCTTCAATGGGGCTAGGATGTAAACGTGTTTCTGCTTCAAAGGAAAGCAGCTAGGGTAAAGTTTCTTTTGCCAGTGTCTGAGGGAGCTGCAAAGCTGTAGAATGGTGCAGGGGATTCCAGGCTAGGCCATTCCTGGCTGGGTATATAAGCAGAAGGATTGCTTTTTCTTACCGGCATTTCTATGGTTCTTCAATGGGGCTAGGATGTAAACGTGTTTCTGCTTCAAAGGAAAGCAGCTAGGAGAAAGTTTCTTTTGCCAGTGTGTGAGGGAACTGGAAAGCTACAGAATGGTGCAGGAGATTCCAGGCTAGGCCATTCCTGGCTGGGCATATAAGCAGAAGGAGTGCTTTTTGTAAACCGAATCTCTAGGTTTCTTCAATGGAGCTAGGATATAAACGTGTTTCTGCTTCAAAGGAAAGCAGCTAGGAGAAAGTTTTTTTTGCCAGTGTGTGACGCAGCTGGTAAGCTGCAGAATGGTGCTGGTGATTCTAGGCTAGGTCATTCCTGACTGGGTCTTTAAGCAGAAGGAGTACTTTTTGTAAACCGTATTTCTATGGTTCTTCAATAGGGATAGGATGTAAACGTGTTTCTGCTTCAAAGGAAAGCAGCTAGGAGAAAATTTATTTTGCCAGTGTGTGAGGGAAAGAGATAGCTGTAGAATGATGTAGAGGATTCCAGGCTAGGTCATTCGTGACTGGGTCTATAAGCAGAAGGATTGCTTTTTCTTACCCGCATTTCTATGGTTCTTCAACGGGGCCAGGATGTAAATGTGTTTCTGCTTCAAAGGAAAGCAGCTAGGAGAAAGTTTCTTTTGCCAGTGTGTGAGGGAGCTGGAAAGCTGTAGAATGGTGCAGGAGATTCCAGGCTAAGCCATTCCTGGCTGGGTATACAAGAAGAAGGAGTGCTTTTTGTAAACCGAATTTGTATGGTTCTTCAATAGGGATAGGATGTAAACGTTTTTCTGCTTCAAAGGAAAGCAGCTTCGAGAAAGTTTCTTTTACCTGTGTGTGAAGCAGCTGGAAAGGTGCAGAATGGTGTTGGGGATTCTGGACTAGGCCATTCCTGGCTAGGTCTATAAGCAGAAGGAGTGCTTTTTATAACCGGCATTTCTATGGTTCTTCAATGGGGCTAGGATGTAAACGTGTCTCTGCTTCAAAGGAAAGCAGCTAGGAGAAAGTTTCTTTTGCCAGTGTGTGAGGGAGCTGGAAAGCTGCAGAATGGTGCAGGGGATTCCAGGCTAGGCCATTCCTGGCTGGGTCTATAAGCAGAAGGAGTGCTTTTTCTAACCGGCATTTCTATGGTTCTTCAATGGGGCTAGGATGTAAACGTGTTTCTGCTTCAAAGGAAAGCAGCTAGGAGAAAGTTTCTTTTGCCAGTGTGTGAGGGAGCTAGAAAGCTGCAGAATGGTGCAGGAGATTCCAGGATAGGCCATTCCTGGCTGGGTCTATAAGCAGAAGGAGTGCTTTTTCTAACCGGCATTTCTATGGTTCTTCAACGGGGCTAGGATGTAAACGTGTTTCTGCTTCAAAGGAAAGCAGCTAGGAGAAAGTTTCTTTTGCCAGTGTGTGAGGGAGCTGGAAAGCTGCAGTATGGTGTAGGAGATTCCAGGCTAGGCCATTCGTGACTGGGTCTATAAGCAGAAGGAGTGCTTTTTCTAACCGGCATTTCTATGGTTCTTCAATGGGGCTAGGATGTAAAGGTGTTTCTGCTTCAAAGGAAAGCAGCTAGGAGAAAGTTTCTTTTGCCAGTGTCTGAGGGAGCTGCAAAGCTGTAGAATGGTGTAGGGGATTCCAGGCTAGGCCGTTCCTGGCTGGGTCTATAAGCAGAAGGATTGCTTTTTCTTTCCGGCATTTCTATGGTTCTTTAATGGGGCTAGGATGTAAACGTGTTTCTGCTTCAAAGGAAAGCAGCTAGGAGAAAGTTTCTTTTGCCAGTGTGTGAGGGAGCTGGAAAGCTGCAGAATGGTGCAGGAGATTCCAGGCTAGGCCATTCCTGGCTGGGCATATAAGCAGAAGGAGTGCTTTTTGTAAACCGAAACTCTAGGTTTCTTCAATGGGGCAAGGATATAAACGTGATTCTGCTTCAAAGGAAAGCAGCTAGGGTAAAGTTTTTTTTGCCAGTGTGTGACGTAGCTGGTAAGCTGCAGAATGGTGCTGGTGATTCTAGGCTAGGTCATTCGTGACTGGGTCTTTAAGCAGAAGGAGTACTTTTTGTAAACCGAATTTCTATGGTTCTTCAATAGGGATAGGATGTAAACGTGTTTCTGCTTCAAAGGAAAGCATCTAGGAGAAAATTTATTTTGCCAGTGTGTGAGGGAAAGAGATAGCTGTAGAATGATGTAGAGGATTCCAGGCTAGGTCATTCGTGACTGGGTCTATAAGCAGAAGGATTGCTTTTTCTTACCCGCATTTCTATGGTTCTTCAACGGGGCCAGGATGTAAATGTGTTTCTGCTTGAAAGGAAAGCAGCTAGGAGAAAGTTTCTTTTGCCAGTGTGTGAGGGAGCTGGAAAGCTGCAGAATGGTGTTGGGGATTCTAGGCTAGGTCATTCCTGACTGGGTCTATAAGCAGAAGGAGTACTTTTTGTAAACGGAATTTGTATGGTTCTTCAATAGGGATAGGATGTAAACGTGGCTCTGCTTCAAAGGAAAGCAGCTAGGAGAAAGTTTCTTTTGCCAGTGTCTGAGGGTGCTGGAAAGCTGCAGAATGGTGTAGGAGATTCCAGGCTAGGCTATTCCTGGCTGGGTCGATAAGCAGAAGGAATGCTTTTCCTAACCAGCATTACTATGGTTCTTCAATGGGGCTAGGATGTAAACGTGTTTCTGCTTCAAAGGAAAGGAGCTAGGAGAAAGTTTCTTTTGCCAGTGTGTGAGGGAGCTGGAAAGCTGCAGAATGGTGTAGGAGATTCCAGGCTAAGCCAATCCTGGCTGGGTCTATAAGCAGAAGGAGTGCTTTTTGTAAACCGAATTTGTATGTTTCTTCAATGGGGCTAGGATATAAACGTGTTTCTGCTTCAAAGGAAAGCAGCTAGGAGAAAGTTTCTTTTGCCAGTGTGTGACGCAGCTGGTAAGCTGCAGAATGGTGTAGGGGATTCCAGGCTAGGCCATTCCTGGCTGGGTCTATAAGCAGAAGGAGTGCTTTTTCTAACCGGCATTTCTATGGTTCTTCAATGGGGCTAGGATGTAAACGTGTTTCTGCTTCAAAGGAAAGCAGCTAGGAGAAAGTTTCTTTTGCCAGTGTGTGAGGGAGCTGGAAAGCTGCAGAATGGTGCAGGAGATTCCAGGATAGGCCATTACTGGCTGGGTCTATAAGCAGAAGGAGTGCTTTTTCTAACCGGCATTTCTATGGTTCTTCAACGGGGCTAGGATGTAAACGTGTTTCTGCTTCAAAGGAAAGCAGCTAGGAGAAAGTTTCTTTTGCCAGTGTGTGAGGGAGCTGGAAAGCTGCAGAATGGTGGAGGAGATTCCAGGCTAAGCCATTCCTGGCTGGGTATATAAGAAGAAGGAGTGCTTTTTGCAAGCGGAATTTGTATGGTTTTTCAATAGGGATAGGATGTAAACGTGTTTCTGCTTCAAAGGAAAGCAGCTAGGAGAAAGTTTCTTTTGCCAGTGTGTGAGGGAGCTGGAAAGCTGCAGTATGGTGTAGGAGATTCCAGGCTAGGCCATTCGTGACTGGGTCTATAAGCAGAAGGAGTGCTTTTTCTAACCGGCATTTCTATGGTTCTTCAATGGGGCTAGGATGTAAACGTGTTTCTGCTTCAAAGGAAAGCAGCTAGGAGAAAGTTTCTTTTGCCAGTGTCTGAGGGAGCTGCAAAGCTGTAGAATGGTGTAGGGGATTCCAGGCTAGGCCATTCCTGGCTGGGTCTATAAGCAGAAGGATTGCTTTTTCTTTCCGGCATTTCTATGATTCTTCAATGGGGCTAGGATGTAAACGTGTTTCTGCTTCAAAGGAAAGCAGCTAGGAGAAAGTTTCTTTTGCCAGTGTGTGAGGGAGCTGGAAAGCTGCAGAATGGTGCAGGAGATTCCAGGCTAGGCCATTCCTGGCTGGGCATATAAGCAGAAGGAGTGCTTTTTGTAAACCGAAACTCTAGGTTTCTTCAATGGGGCAAGGATATAAACGTGTTTCTGCTTCAAAGGAAAGCAGCTAGGGTAAAGTTTTTTTTGCCAGTGTGTGACGTAGCTGGTAAGCTGCAGAATGGTGCTGGTGATTCTAGGCTAGGACATTCCTGACTGGGTCTTTAAGCAGAAGGAGTACTTTTTGTAAACCGAATTTCTATGGTTCTTCAATAGGGATAGGATGTAAACGTGTTTCTGCTTCAAAGGAAAGCAGCTAGGAGAATGTTTATTTTCCCAGTGTGTGAGGGAAAGAGATAGCTGTAGAATGATGTAGAGGATTCCAGGCTAGGTCATTCGTGACTGGGTCTATAAGCAGAAGGAGTGCTTTTTCTAACCGGCATTTCTATGGTTCTTTAATGGGGCTAGGATGTAAACGTGTTTCTGCTTCAAAGGAAAGCAGCTAGGAGAAAGTTTCTTTTGCCAGTGTGTGAGGGAGCTGTAAAGCTGCAGAATGGTGTAGGGGATTCCAGGCTAGGCCATTCCTGGCTGGGTCTATAAGCAGAAGGAGTGCTTTTTCTAACCGGCATTTCTATGGTTCTTCAATGGGGCTAGGATGTAAACGTGTTTCTGCTTCAAAGGAAAGCAGCTAGGAGAAAGTTTCTTTTGCCAGTGTGTGAGGGAGCTGTAAAGCTGCAGAATGGTGTTGGTGATTCTAGGCTAGGTCATTCCTGACTGGGTCTTTAAGCAGAAGGAGTACTTTTTGTAAAACGAATTTCTATGGTTCTTCTAATAGGGATAGGATGTAAACGTGTTTCTGCTTCAAAGGAAAGCAGCCAGGAGAAAGTTTATTTTGCCAGTGTGTGAGGGAAAGAGATAGATGTAGAATGATGTAGAGGATTCCAGGCTAGGTCATTCGTGACTGGTTCTATAAGCAGAAGGAGTGCTTTTTCTTACCGGCATTTCTATGGTTCTTAAATGGGGCTAGGACGTAAACGTGTTTCTGCTTCAAAGGAAAGGAGCTAGGAGAACGTTTCTTTTGCCAGTGTGTGAGGGAGCTGGAAAGCTGCAGAATGGTGCAGGAGATTCCAGTCTAGGCCATTCCTGGCTGGGTATATAAGAAGAAGGAGTGCGTTTTGTAAACGGAATTTGTATGGTTCTTCAATAGGGATAGGATGTAAATATGTTTCTGATTCAAAGGAAAGCAGCTACGAGAAAGTTTCTTTTGCCTGTGTGTGACGCAGCTGGAAAGCTGCAGAATGGTGCAGGGGATTCCGGACTAGGCCATTCCTGGCAAGGTCTATAAGCAGAAGGAGTGCTTTTTCTAAACCGGCATTTCTATGGTTCTTCAATGGGGCTAGGATGTAAACATGTTTCTGCTTCAAAGGAAAGCAGCTTGGAGAAAGTTTCTTTTGCCAGTGTGTGACGCAGCTGGAAAGCTGCAGAATGGTGTTGGGGATTCTAGGCTAGGTCATTCCTGACTGGGTCTATAAGCAGAAGGATTACTTTTGTAAACCGAATTTCTATGGTTCTTCAATAGGGATAGGATGTAAACGTGTTTCTGCTTCAAAGGAAAGCAGCTAGGAGAAAGTTTCTTTTGCCAGTGTGTGATGCAGCTGGAAAGCTGCAGAATGGTGCAGGGGATTCCAGGTTAGGCCATTCCTGGCTGGGTCTATAAGCAGAAGGAGTGCTTTTTCTAGCCGGCATTTCTATGGTTCTTCAATGGGGCTAGGAACTAAACGTGTTTCTGCTTCAAAGGAAAGCAGCTAGGAGAAAGTTTCTTTTGCCAGTGTGTGAGGGAGCTGGAAAGCTGCAGAACGGCGTAGGAGATTCCAGGCTAGGCCATTCCTGGCTGGGTCTATAAGCAGAAGGAATATTTTTTCTAACCAGCATTTCTATGGTTCTTCAATGGGGCTAGGATGTAAACGTGTTTCTGCTTCAAAGGAAAGCAGCTAGGAGAAAGTTTCTTTTGCCAGTGTGTGACGCAGCTGGAAAGCTGCAGAACGGTGTAGGAGATTCCAGGCTAGGCCATTCGTGACTGGGTCTATAAGCAGAAGGAGTGCTTTTTCTAACCGGCATTTCTATGGTTCTTCAATGGGGCTAGGATGTAAACGTGTTTCTGCTTCAAAGGAAAGCAGCTAGGAGAAAGTTTCTTTTGCCAGTGTGTGAGGGAGCTGGAAAGCTGCAGAATGGTGCAGGAGATTCCAGGCTAGGCCATTCCTGGCTGGGCATATAAGCAGAAGGAGTGCTTTTTGTAAACCGAATCTCTAGGTTTCTTCAATGGGGCAAGGATATAAACGTGTTTCTGCTTCAAAGGAAAGCAGCTAGGGTAAAGTTTTTTTTGCCAGTGTGTGACGTAGCTGGTAAGCTGCAGAATGGTGCTGGTGATTCTAGGCTAGGACATTCCTGACTGGGTCTTTAAGCAGAAGGAGTACTTTTTGTAAACCGAATTTCTATGGTTCTTCAATAGGGATAGGATGTAAACGTGTTTCTGCTTCAAAGGAAAGCAGCTAGGATAAAGTTTATTTTGCCAGTGTGTGAGGGAAAGAGATAGCTGTAGAATGATGTAGAGGATTCCAGGCTAGATCATTCGTGACTGGGTCTATAAGCAGAAGGAGTGCTTTTTCTAACCGGCGTTTCTATGGTTCTTCAATGGGGCTAGGATGTAAACGTGTTTCTGCTTCAAAGGAAAGCAGCTAGGAGAAAGTTTCTTTTGCCAGTGTGTGAGGGAGCTGGAAAGCTGCATAATGGTGTTGGGGATTCTAGGCTAGGTCATTCCTGACTGGGTCTATAAGCAGAATGAGTACTTTTTGTAAACGGAGTTTGTATGGTTCTTCAATAGGGATAGGATGTAAACTTGTTTCTGCTTCAAAGGAAAGCAGCTAGGAGAAAGTTTCTTTTGCCAGTGTGTGAGGGAGATGGAAAGCTGCAGAATGGTGCAGGGGATTCCAGGCTAGGCCATTCCTGTCTAGGTATACACGCAGAAGGAGTGCTTTTTCTAAACGGCATTTCTATGCTTCTTCAATGGGGCTAGGATGTAAACGTGTTTCTGCTTCAAAGGAAAGCAGCTAGGAGAAAGTTTCTTTTGCCAGTGTGTGACGCAGCTGGAACGCTGCAGAACGGTGTAGGAGATTCCAGGCTAGGCCATTCGTGACTGGGTCTATAAGCAGAAGGAGTGCTTTTTCTAACCGGCATTTCCATGGTTCTTCAATGGAGCTAGGATGTAAACGTGTTTCTGCTTCAAAGGAAAGCAGCTAGGAGAAAGTTTCTTTTGCCAGTGTCTGAGGGAGCTGCAAAGCTGTAGAATGGTGCAGGGGATTCCAGGCTAGGCCATTCCTGGCTGGGTCTATAAGCAGAAGGAGTGCTTTTTCTAGCCGGCATTTCTATGGTTCTTCAATGGGGCTAGGAACTAAACGTGTTTCTGCTTCAAAGGAAAGCAGCTAGGAGAACGTTTCTTTTGCCAGTGTGTGAGGGAGCTGGAAAGCTGCAGAACGGCGTAGGAGATTCCAGGCTAGGCCATTCCTGGCTGGGTCTATAAGCAGAAGGATTATTTTTTCTAACCAGCATTACTATGCTTCTTCAATGGGGCTAGGATGTAAACGTGTTTCTGCTTCAAAGGAAAGCAGCTAGGAGAAAGTTTGTTTTGCCAGTGTCTGAGGGAGTTGCAAAGCTGTAGAATGGTGTAGGGGATTCCAGGTTAGGCCATTCCTGGCTGGGTCTATAAGCAGAAGGATTGCTTTTTCTTTCCGGCATTTCTATGGTTCTTCAATGGGGCTAGGATGTAAACGTGTTTCTGCTTCAAAGGAAAGCAGCTAGGAGAAAGTTTCTTTTGCCAGTGTGTGAGGGAGCTGGTAAGCTGCAGAATGGTGCAGGAGATTCCAGGCTAGGCCATTCCTGGCTGGGCATATAAGCAGAAGGAGTGCTTTTTGTAAACCGAAACTCTAGGTTTCTTCAATGGGGCAAGGATATAAACGTGTTTCTGCTTCAAAGGAAAGCAGCTAGGGTAAAGTTTTTTTTGCCAGTGTGTGACGTAGCTGGTAAGCTGCAGAATGGTGCTCGTGATTCTAGGCTAGGACATTCCTGACTGGGTCTTTAAGCAGAAGGAGTACTTTTTGTAAACCGAATTTCTATGGTTCTTCAATAGGGATAGGATGTAAACGTGTTTCTGCTTCAAAGGAAAGCAGCTAGGAGAATGTTTATTTTCCCAGTGTGTGAGGGAAAGAGATAGCTGTAGAATGATGTAGAGGATTCCAGGCTAGGTCATTCGTGACTGGGTCTATAAGCAGAAGGAGTGCTTTTTCTAACCGGCATTTCTATGGTTCTTCAATGGGGCTAGGATGTAAACGTGTTTCTGCTTCAAAGGAAAGCAGCTAGGAGAAAGTTTCTTTTGCCAGTGTGTGACGCAGCTGGAAAGCTGCAGAATGGTGTAGGGGATTCCAGGCTAGGCCATTCCTGGCTGGGTCTATAAGCAGAAGGAGTGCTTTTTCTAACCGGCATTTCTATGGTTCTTCAATGGGGCTAGGATGTAAACGTGTTTCTGCTTCAAAGGAAAGCAGCTAGGAGAAAGTTTCTTTTGCCAGTGTGTGAGGGAGCTGTAAAGCTGCAGAATGGTGTTGGTGATTCTAGGCTAGGTCATTCCTGACTGGGTCTTTAAGCAGAAGGAGTACTTTTTTTAAACCGAATTTCTATGGTTCTTCTAATAGGGATAGGATGTAAACGTGTTTCTGCTTCAAAGGAAAGCAGCCAGGAGAAAGTTTCTTTTGCCAGTGTGTGAGGGAAAGAGATAGATGTAGAATGATGTAGAGGATTCCAGGCTAGGTCATTCGTGACTGGGTCTATAAGCAGAAGGAGTACTTTTTCTTACCGGCATTTCTATGGTTCTTAAACGGGGCTCGGATGTAAACGTGTTTCTGCTTCAAAGGAAAGCAGCTAGGAGAAAGTTTCTTTTGCCAGTGTCTGAGGGAGCTGGAAAGCTGCAGAATGGTGTAAGAGATTCTAGGCTAGGCAATTCGTGACTGGGTCTATAAGCAGAAGGAGTGTTTTTTCTAACCGGCATTTCTATGGTTCTTAAATGGGGCTAGGACGTAAACGTGTTTCTGCTTCAAAGGAAAGGAGCTAGGAGAACGTTTCTTTTGCCAGTGTGTGAGGGAGCTGGAAAGCTGCAGAATGGTGCAGGAGATTCCAGTCTAGGCCATTCCTGGCTGGGTATATAAGAAGAAGGAGTGCGTTTTGTAAACGGAATTTGTATGGTTCTTCAATAGGGATAGGATGTAAATATGTTTCTGATTCAAAGGAAAGCAGCTACGAGAGAGTTTCTTTTGCCTGTGTGTGACGCAGCTGGAAAGCTGCAGAATGGTGCAGGGGATTCCGGACTAGGCCATTCCTGGCTAGGTCTATAAGCAGAAGGAGTGCTTTTTCTAAACCGGCATTTCTATGGTTCTTCAATGGGGCTAGGATGTAAACATGTTTCTGCTTCAAAGGAAAGCAGCTAGGAGAAAGTTTCTTTTGCCAGTGTGTGACGCAGCTGGAAAGCTGCAGAATGGTGTTGGGGATTCCAGGCTAGGTCGTTCCTGACTGGGTCTATAAGCAGAAGGATTAGTTTTGTAAACCGAATTTCTATGGTTCTTTAATAGGGATAGGATGTAAACGTGTTTCTGCTTCAAAGGAAAGCAGCTAGGAGAAAGTTTCTTTTGCCAGTGTTTGAGGGAGCTGGAAAGCTGTAGAATGATGTAGGGGATTCCAGGCTAGGTCATTCGTGACTGGGTTTATAAGCAGAAGGAGTGCTTTTTCTTACCGGCATTTCTATGGTTCTTCAATGGGGCTAGGATGTAAACGTGTTTCTGCTTCAAAGGAAAGCAGCTAGGAGAAAGTTTCTTTTGCCAGTGTGTGATGCATGTGGAAAGCTGCAGAATGGTGCAGGGGATTCCAGGCTAGGCCATTCCTGGCTGGGTCTATAAGCAGAAGGAGTGCTTTTTCTAGCCGGCATTTTTATGGTTCTTCAATGGGGCTAGGAACTAAACGTGTTTCTGCTTCAAAGGAAAGCAGCTAGGAGAAAGTTTCTTTTGCCAGTGTGTGAGGGAGCTGGAAAGCTGCAGAACGGCGTAGGAGATTCCAGGATAGGCCATTCCTGGCTGGGTCTATAAGCAGAAGGAATATTTTTTCTAACCAGCATTACTATGCTTCTTCAATGGGGCTAGGATGTAAACGTGTTTCTGCTTCAAAGGAAAGCAGCTAGGAGAAAGTTTCTTTTGCCAGTGTCTGAGGGAGCTGGAAAGCTGCAGAATGGTGTAGGAGATTCCAGGCTAGGCCATTCGTGACTGGGTCTATAAGCAGAAGGAGTGCTTTTTCTAACCGGCATTTCTATGGTTCTTCAATGGGGCTAGGATGTAAACGTGTTTCTGCTTCAAAGGAAAGCAGCTAGGAGAAAGTTTCTTTTGCCAGTGTCTGAGGGAGCTGCAAAGCTGTAGAATGGTGTAGGGGATTCCAGGCTAGGCCATTCCTGGCTGGGTCTATAAGCAGAAGGATTGCTTTTTCTTTCCGGCATTTCTATGGTTCTTCAATGGGGCTAGGATGTAAACGTGTTTCTGCTTCAAAGGAAAGCAGCTAGGAGAAAGTTTCTTTTGCCAGTGTGTGAGGGAGCTGGAAAGCTGCAGAATGGTGCAGGAGATTCCAGGCTAGGCCATTCCGGGCTGGGCATATAAGCAGAAGGAGTGCTTTTTGTAAACCGAATCTCTAGGTTTCTTCAATGGGGCAAGTATAT
This sequence comes from Pogoniulus pusillus, assembly GCF_015220805.1. Taxonomy (NCBI): domain Eukaryota; kingdom Metazoa; phylum Chordata; class Aves; order Piciformes; family Lybiidae; genus Pogoniulus; species Pogoniulus pusillus. The sequence continues at coordinate 52,714 of NW_026974585.1, forward strand.
AAACGTGTTTGTGCTTCAAAGGAAAGCAGCTAGGGTAAAGTTTTTTTTGCCAGTGTGTGACGTAGCTGGTAAGCTGCAGAATGGTGCTGGTGATTCTAGGCTAGGACATTCCTGACTGGGTCTTTAAGCAGAAGGAGTACTTTTTGTAAACCGAATTTCTATGGTTCTTCAATAGGGATAGGATGTAAACGTGTTTCTGCTTCAAAGGAAAGCAGCTAGGAGAAAGTTTATTTTGCCAGTGTGTGAGGGAAAGAGATAGCTGTAGAATGATGTAGAGGATTCCAGGCTAGGTCATTCGTGACTGGGTCTATAAGCAGAAGGAGTGCTTTTTCTAACCGGCATTTCTATGGTTCTTCAATGGGGCTAGGATGTAAAGGTGTTTCTGCTTGAAAGGAAAGCAGCTAGGAGAAAGTTTCTTTTGCCAGTGTGTGAGGGAGCTGGAAATCTGCATAATGGTGTTGGGGATTCTAGGCTAGGTCATTCCTGACTGGGTCTATAAACAGAATGAGTACTTTTTGTAAACGGAGTTTGTATGGTTCTTCAATAGGGATAGGATGTAAACTTGTTTCTGCTTCAAAGGAAAGCAGCTAGGAGAAAGTTTCTTTTGCCAGTGTGTGAGGGAGATGGAAAGCTGCAGAATGGTGCAGGGGATTCCAGGCTAGGCCATTCCTGTCTAGGAATACACGCAGAAGGAGTGCTTTTTCTAACCGGCATTTCTATGCTTCTTCAATGGGGCTAGGATGTAAACGTGTTTCTGCTTCAAAGGAAAGCAGCTAGGAGAAAGTTTCTTTTGCCAGTGTGTGACGCAGCTGGAAAGCTGCAGAACGGTGTAGGAGATTCCAGGCTAGGCCATTCGTGACTGGGTCTATAAGCAGAAGGAGTGCTTTTTCTAACCGGCATTTCCATGGTTCTTCAATGGAGCTAGGATGTAAACGTGTTTCTGCTTCAAAGGAAAGCAGCTAGGAGAAAGTTTCTTTTGCCAGTGTCTGAGGGAGCTGCAAAGCTGTAGAATGGTGCAGGGGATTCCAGGCTAGGCCATTCCTGGCTGGGTCTATAAGCAGAAGGAGTGCTTTTTCTAGCCGGCATTTCTATGGTTCTTCAATGGGGCTAGGAACTAAACGTGTTTCTGCTTCAAAGGAAAGCAGCTAGGAGAACGTTTCTTTTGCCAGTGTGTGAGGGAGCTGGAAAGCTGCAGAACGGCGTAGGAGATTCCAGGCTAGGCCATTCCTGGCTGGGTCTATAAGCAGAAGGATTATTTTTTCTAACCAGCATTACTATGCTTCTTCAATGGGGCTAGGATGTAAACGTGTTTCTGCTTCAAAGGAAAGCAGCTAGGAGAAAGTTTCTTTTGCCAGTGTGTGACGCAGCTGGAAAGCTGCAGAACGGTGTAGGAGATTCCAGGCTAGGCCATTCGTGACTGGGTCTATAAGCAGAAGGAGTGCTTTTTCTAACCGGCATTTCTATGGTTCTTCAATGGGGCTAGGATGTAAACGTGTTTCTGCTTCAAAGGAAAGCAGCTAGGAGAAAGTTTCTTTTGCCAGTGTCTGAGGGAGCTGCAAAGCTGTAGAATGGTGTAGGGGATTCCAGGCTAGGCCATTCCTGGCTGGGTCTATAAGCAGAAGGATTGCTTTTTCTTTCCGGCATTTCTATGGTTCTTCAATGGGGCTAGGATGTAAACGTGTTTCTGCTTCAAAGGAAAGCAGCTAGGAGAAAGTTTCTTTTGCCAGTGTGTGAGGGAGCTGGAAAGCTGCAGAATGGTGCAGGAGATTCCAGGCTAGGCCATTCCTGGCTGGGCATATAAGCAGAAGGACTGCTTTTTGTAAACCGAATCTCTAGGTTTCTTCAATGGGGCAAGGATATAAACGTGTTTCTGCTTCAAAGGAAAGCAGCTAGGAGAAAGTTTCTTTTGCCAGTGTGTGAGGGAGCTGGAAAGCTGCATAATGGTGTTGCGGATTCTAGGCTAGGTCATTCCTGACTGGGTCTATAAGCAGAATGAGTAATTTTTGTAAACGGAGTTTGTATGGTTCTTCAATAGGGATAGGATGTAAACGTGTTTCTGCTTCAAAGGAAAGCAGCTAGGAGAAAGTTTCTTTTGCCAGTGTGTGAGGGAGATGGAAAGCTGCAGAATGGTGCAGGGGATTCCAGGCTAGGCCATTCCTGTCTAGGTATACACGCAGAAGGAGTGCTTCTTCTAACCGGCATTTCTATGCTTCTTCAATGGGGCTAGGATGTAAACGTGTTTCTGCTTCAAAGGAAAGCAGCTAGGAGAAAGTTTCTTTTGCCAGTGTGTGACGCAGCTGGAAAGCTGCAGAACGGTGTAGGAGATTCCAGGCTAGGCCATTCGTGACTGGGTCTATAAGCAGAAGGAGTGCTTTTTCTAACCGGCATTTCTATGGTTCTTCAATGGAGCTAGGATGTAAACGTGTTTCTGCTTCAAAGGAAAGCAGCTAGGAGAAAGTTTCTTTTGCCAGTGTCTGAGGGAGCTGCAAAGCTGTAGAATGGTGTAGGGGATTCCAGGCTAGGCCATTCCTGGCTGGGCATATAAGCAGAAGGAGTGCTTTTTGTAAACCGAATCTCTAGGTTTCTTCAATGGGACTAGGATATAAACGTGTTTTTGCTTCAAAGGAAAGCAGCTAGGAGAAAGTTTTTTTTGCCAGTGTGTGGCGCAGCTGGAAAGCTGCAGAATGGTGCTGGTGATTCTAGGCTAGGTCATTCCTGACTGGGTCTCTAAGCAGAAGGAGTACTTTTTGTAAACCGAATTTCTATGGTTCTTCAATAGGGATAGGATGTAAACGTGTTTCTGCTTCAAAGGAAAGCAGCTAGTAGAAAATTTATTTTGCCAGTGTGTGAGGGAAAGAGATAGCTGTAGAATGATGTAGAGGATTCCAGGCTAGGTCATTCGTGACTGGGTCTATAAGCAGAAGGAGTGCTTTTTCTTACCGGCATTTCTATGGTTCTTCAATGGGGCTAGGATGTAAACGTGTTTCTGCTTCAAAGGAAAGCAGCTAGGAGAAAGTTTCTTTTGCCAGTGTGTGAGGGAGCTGGAAAGCTGCAGAATGGTGCAGGAGATTCCAGGCTAGGCCATTCCTGGCTGGGCATATAAGCAGAAGGAGTGCTTTTTGTAAACCGAATCTCTAGGTTTCTTCAATGGGGCAAGGATATAAACGTGTTTCTGCTTCAAAGGAAAGCAGCTAGGGTAAAGTTTTTTTTGCCAGTGTGTGACGTAGCTGGTAAGCTGCAGAATGGTGCTGGTGATTCTAGGCTAGGACATTCCTGACTGGGTCTTTAAGCAGAAGGAGTGCTTTTTGTAAACCGAATTTCTATGGTTCTTCAATAGGGATAGGATGTAAACGTGTTTCTGCTTCAAAGGAAAGCAGCTAGGAGAATGTTTATTTTGCCAGTGTGTGAGGGAAAGAGATAGCTGTAGAATGATGTAGAGGATTCCAGGCTAGGTCATTCGTGACTGGGTCTATAAGCAGAAGGAGTGCTTTTTCTAACCGGCATTTCTATGGTTCTTCAATGGGGCTAGGATGTAAACGTGTTTCTGCTTCAAAGGAAAGCAGCTAGGAGAAAGTTTCTTTTGCCAGTGTGTGAGGGAGCTGGAAAGCTGCAGAACGGCGTAGGAGATTCCAGGATAGGCCATTCCTGGCTGGGTCTATAAGCAGAAGGAGTGCTTTTTCTAACCGGCATTTCTATGGTTCTTCAATGGGGCTAGGATGTAAACGTGTTTCTGCTTCAAAGGAAAGCAGCTAGGAGAAAGTTTCTTTTGCCAGTGTGTGACGCAGCTGGAAACCTGCAGAATGGTGTTGGTGATTCTAGGCTAGGTCATTCCTGACTGGGTCTTTAAGCAGAAGGATTACTTTTTGTAAACCGAATTTCTATGGTTCTTCTAATAGGGATAGGATGTAAACGTGTTTCTGCTTCAAAGGAAAGCAGCCAGGAGAAAGTTTATTTTGCCAGTGTGTGAGGGAAAGAGATAGATGTAGAATGATGTAGAGGATTCCAGGCTAGGTCATTCGTGACTGGGTCTATAAGCAGAAGGAGTACTTTTTCTTACCGGCATTTCTATGGTTCTTCAACGGGGCTCGGATGTAAACGTGTTTCTGCTTCAAAGGAAAGCAGCTAGGAGAAAGTTTCTTTTGCCAGTGTCTGAGGGAGCTGGAAAGCTGCAGAATGGTGTAAGAGATTCTAGGCTAGGCAATTCGTGACTGGGTCTATAAGCAGAAGGAGTGTTTTTTCTAACCGGCATTTCTATGGTTCTTAAATGGGGCTAGGACGTAAACGTGTTTCTGCTTCAAAGGAAAGGAGCTAGGAGAACGTTTCTTTTGCCAGTGTGTGAGGGAGCTGGAAAGCTGCAGAATGGTGCAGGAGATTCCAGTCTAGGCCATTCCTGTCTGGGTATATAAGAAGAAGGAGTGCGTTTTGTAAACGGAATTTGTATGGTTCTTCAATAGGGATAGGATGTAAATGTGTTTCTGATTCAAAGGAAAGCAGCTACGAGAAAGTTTCTTTTGCCTGTGTGTGACGCAGCTGGAAAGCTGCAGAATGGTGCAGGGGATTCCGGACTAGGCCATTCCTGGCTAGGTCTATAAGCAGAAGGAGTGCTTTTTCTAAACCGGCATTTCTATGGTTCTTCAATGGGGCTAGGATGTAAACATGTTTCTGCTTCAAAGGAAAGCAGCTAGGAGAAAGTTTCTTTTGCCAGTGTGTGACACAGCTGGTAAGCTGCAGAATGGTGTTGGGGATTCTAGGCTAGGTCATTCCTGACTGGGTCTATAAGCAGAAGGATTACTTTTGCACACCGAATTTCTATGGTTCTTCAATGGGGCTAGGATGTAAACGTGTTTCTGCTTCAAAGGAAAGCAGCTAGGAGAAAGTTTCTTTTGCCAGTGTCTGAGGGAGCTGGAAAGCTGCAGAATGGTGCAGGGGATTCCAGGCTAGGCCATTCCTGGCTGGGTCTATAAGCAGAAGGAGTGCTTTTTCTAGCCGGCATTTCTATGGTTCTTCAATGGGGCTAGGAACTAAACGTGTTTCTGCTTCAAAGGAAAGCAGCTAGGAGAAAGTTTCTTTTGCCAGTGTGTGAGGGAGCTGGAAAGCTGCAAAACGGCGTAGGAGATTCCAGGCTAGGCCATTCCTGGCTGGGTCTATAAGCAGAAGGAATATTTTTTCTAACCAGCATTACTATGCTTCTTCAATGGGGCTAGGATGTAAACGTGTTTCTGCTTCAAAGGAAAGCAGCTAGGAGAAAGTTTCTTTTGCCAGTGTGTGAGGGAGCTGTAAAGCTGCAGAATGGTGCAGGGGATTCCAGGCTAGGCCATTCCTGGCTGGGTATATAAGCAGAAGGAATGCTTTTTGTAAACCGAATCTCTAGGTTTCTTCAATGGGGCAAGGATATAAACGTGTTTCTGCTTCAAAGGAAAGCAGCTAGGGTAAAGTTTTTTTTGTCAGTGTGTGACGTAGCTGGTAAGCTGCAGAATGGTGCTGGTGATTCTAGGCTAGGACATTCCTGACTGGGTCTTTAAGCAGAAGGAGTACTTTTTGTAAACCGAATTTCTATGGTTCTTCAATAGGGATAGGATTTAAACGTGTTTCTGCTTCAAAGGAAAGCAGCTAGGAGAAAGTTTATTTTGCCAGTGTGTGAGGAAAAGAGATAGCTGTAGAATGATGTAGAGGATTCCAGGCTAGGTCATTCGTGACTGGGTCTATAAGCAGAAGGAGTGCTTTTTCTAACCGGCATTTCTATGGTTCTTCAATGGGGCTAGGATGTAAACGTGTTTCTGCTTCAAAGGAAAGCAGCTAGGAGAAAGTTTCTTTTGCCAGTGTGTGACGCAGCTGGAAAGCTGCAGAACGGTGTAGGAGATTCCAGGCTAGGCCATTCGTGACTGGGTCTATAAGCAGAAGGAGTGCTTTTTCTAACCGGCATTTCTATGGTTCTTCAATGGGGCTAGGATGTAAACGTGTTTCTGCTTCAAAGGAAAGCAGCTAGGAGAAAGTTTCTTTTGCCAGTGTCTGAGGGAGCTGCAAAGCTGTAGAATGGTGTAGGGGATTCCAGGCTAGGCCATTCCTGGCTGGGCATATAAGCAGAAGGAGTGCTTTTTGTAAACCGAATCTCTAGGTTTCTTCAATGGGGCTAGGAACTAAACGTGTTTCTGCTTCAAAGGAAAGCAGCTAGGAGAAAGTTTTTTTTGCCAGTGTGTGACGCAGCTGGAAAGCTGCAGAATGGTGCAGGGCATTCCAGGCTAGGCCATTCCTGACTGGGTCTATAAGCAGAAGGAGTACTTTTTGTAAACCGAATTTCTATGGTTCTTCAATAGGGATAGGATGTAAACGTGTTTCTGCTTCAAAGGAAAGCAGCTAGGAGAAAGTTTCTTTTGCCAGTGTGTGAGGGAAAGAGATAGCTGTAGAAGGATGTAGGGATTCCAGGCTAGGTCATTCCTGACTGGGTCTATAAGCAGAAGGAGTGCTTTTTCTTACCGGCATTTCTATGGTTCTTCAATGGGGCTAGGATGTAAACGTGTTTCTGCTTCAAAGGAAAGCAGCTAGGAGAAAGTTTCTTTTGCCAGTCTGTGAGGGAGCTGGAAAGCTGCAGAATGGTGCAGGGGATTCCAGGCTAGGCCATTCCTGACTGGGTCTATAAGCAGAAGGAGTGCTTTTTCTAACCGGCATTTCTATGGTTCTTCAACGGGGCTAGGATGTAAATGTGCTTCTGCTTGAAAGGAAAGCAGCTAGGAGAAAGTTTCTTTTGCCAGTGTCTGAGGGAGCTGGAAAGCTGCAGAATGGTGTAGGAGATTCCAGGCTAGGCCATTCGTGACTGGGTCTATAAGCAGAAGAATTCCTTTTGTAAACCGAATTTCTATGGTTCTTCAATAGGGATAGGATGTAAACGTGTTTCTGCTTCAAAGGAAAGCAGCTAGGAGAAAGTTTATTTTGCCAGTGTGTGAGGGAGCTGGAAAGCTGCAGAATGGTGCAGGGGATTCCAGGCTAGGTCATTCCTGACTGGGTCTATAAGCAGAAGGAGTGCTTTTTCGAACCGGCATTTCTATGGTTCTTCAATGGGGCTAGGAACTAAACGTGTTTCTGCTTCAAAGGAAAGCAGCTAGGAGAAAGTTTCTTTTGCCAGTGTGTGAGGGATCTGGAAAGCTGCAGAACGGCGTAGGAGATTCCAGGCTAGGCAATTCCTGGCTGGGTCTATAAGCAGAAGGAATACTTTTTCTAACCAGCATTACTATGGTTCTTCAATGGGGCTAGGATATAAACGTGTTTCTGCTTCAAAGGAAAGCAGCTAGGAGAAAGTTTCTTTTGCCAGTGTGTGAGGGAGCTGGAAAGCTGCAGAATGGTGCAGGAGATTCCAGGCTAAGCCATTCCTGGCTGGGTATATAAGCAGAAGGATTGCTTTTTGTAAACCGAATCTCTAGGTTTCTTCAATGGGGCTAGGATATAAACGTGTTTCTGCTTCAAAGGAAAGCAGCTAGGAGAAAGTTTCTTTTGCCAGTGTGTGACGCAGCTGGAAAGATGCAGAATGGTGCAGGGGATTCCAGGCTAGGCCATTCCTGGCTGGGTCTACACGCAGAAGGAGTGCTTTTTCTAACCGGCATTTCTATGGTTCTTCAATGGGGCTAGGATGTAAACGTGTTTCTGCTTCAAAGGAAAGCAGCTAGGAGAAAGTTTCTTTTGCCAGTGTGTGAGGGAGCTGGAAAGCTGCAGAATGGTGCAGGGGATTCCAGGCTAGGCCATTCCTGGCTGGGTATACACGCAGAAGGAGTGCTTTTTCTAACCGGCATTTCTATGGTTCTTCAATGGGGATAGGATGTAAACGTGTTTCTGCTTCAAAGGAAAGCAGCTAGGAGAAAGTTTCTTTTGCCAGTGTCTGAGGGAGCTGCAAAGCTGTAGAATGGTGTAGGGGATTCCAGGCTAGGCCATTCCTGGCTGGGTCTATAAGCAGAAGGATTGCTTTTTCTTTTCGGCATTTCTATGGTTCTTCAATGGGGCTAGGATGTAAACGTGTTTCTGCTTCAAAGGAAAGTAGCTAGGAGAAAGTTTCTTTTGCCAGTGTGTGACGCAGCTGGAAACCTGCAGAATGGTGTTGGTGATTCTAGGCTAGGTCATTCCTGACTGGGTCTTTAAGCAGAAGGATTACTTTTTGTAAACCGAATTTCTATGGTTCTTCTAATAGGGATAGGATGTAAACGTGTTTCTGCTTCAAAGGAAAGCAGCCAGGAGAAAGTTTATTTTGCCAGTGTGTGAGGGAAAGAGATAGATGTAGAATGATGTAGAGGATTCCAGGCTAGGTCATTCGTGACTGGGTCTATAAGCAGAAGGAGTACTTTTTCTTACCGGCATTTCTATGGTTCTTCAACGGGGCTCGGATGTAAACGTGTTTCTGCTTCAAAGGAAAGCAGCTAGGAGAAAGTTTCTTTTGCCAGTGTCTGAGGGAGCTGGAAAGCTGCAGAATGGTGTAAGAGATTCTAGGCTAGGCAATTCGTGACTGGGTCTATAAGCAGAAGGAGTGTTTTTTCTAACCGGCATTTCTATGGTTCTTAAATGGGGCTAGGACGTAAACGTGTTTCTGCTTCAAAGGAAAGGAGCTAGGAGAACGTTTCTTTTGCCAGTGTGTGAGGGAGCTGGAAAGCTGCAGAATGGTGCAGGAGATTCCAGTCTAGGCCATTCCTGTCTGGGTATATAAGAAGAAGGAGTGCGTTTTGTAAACGGAATTTGTATGGTTCTTCAATAGGGATAGGATGTAAATGTGTTTCTGATTCAAAGGAAAGCAGCTACGAGAAAGTTTCTTTTGCCTGTGTGTGACGCAGCTGGAAAGCTGCAGAATGGTGCAGGGGATTCCGGACTAGGCCATTCCTGGCTAGGTCTATAAGCAGAAGGAGTGCTTTTTCTAAACCGGCATTTCTATGGTTCTTCAATGGGGCTAGGATGTAAACATGTTTCTGCTTCAAAGGAAAGCAGCTAGGAGAAAGTTTCTTTTGCCAGTGTGTGACACAGCTGGTAAGCTGCAGAATGGTGTTGGGGATTCTAGGCTAGGTCATTCCTGACTGGGTCTATAAGCAGAAGGATTACTTTTGCACACCGAATTTCTATGGTTCTTCAATGGGGCTAGGATGTAAACGTGTTTCTGCTTCAAAGGAAAGCAGCTAGGAGAAAGTTTCTTTTGCCAGTGTCTGAGGGAGCTGGAAAGCTGCAGAATGGTGCAGGGGATTCCAGGCTAGGCCATTCCTGGCTGGGTCTATAAGCAGAAGGAGTGCTTTTTCTAGCCGGCATTTCTATGGTTCTTCAATGGGGCTAGGAACTAAACGTGTTTCTGCTTCAAAGGAAAGCAGCTAGGAGAAAGTTTCTTTTGCCAGTGTGTGAGGGAGCTGGAAAGCTGCAAAACGGCGTAGGAGATTCCAGGCTAGGCCATTCCTGGCTGGGTCTATAAGCAGAAGGAATATTTTTTCTAACCAGCATTACTATGGTTCTTCAATGGGGCTAGGATGTAAACGTGTTTCTGCTTCAAAGGAAAGCAGCTAGGAGAAAGTTTCTTTTGCCAGTGTGTGAGGGAGCTGTAAAGCTGCAGAATGGTGCAGGGGATTCCAGGCTAGGCCATTCCTGGCTGGGCATATAAGCAGAAGGAATGCTTTTTGTAAACCGAATCTCTAGGTTTCTTCAATGGGGCAAGGATATAAACGTGTTTCTGCTTCAAAGGAAAGCAGCTAGGGTAAAGTTTTTTTTGTCAGTGTGTGACGTAGCTGGTAAGCTGCAGAATGGTGCTGGTGATTCTAGGCTAGGACATTCCTGACTGGGTCTTTAAGCAGAAGGAGTACTTTTTGTAAACCGAATTTCTATGGTTCTTCAATAGGGATAGGATTTAAACGTGTTTCTGCTTCAAAGGAAAGCAGCTAGGAGAAAGTTTATTTTGCCAGTGTGTGAGGAAAAGAGATAGCTGTAGAATGATGTAGAGGATTCCAGGCTAGGTCATTCGTGACTGGGTCTATAAGCAGAAGGAGTGCTTTTTCTAACCGGCATTTCTATGGTTCTTCAATGGGGCTAGGATGTAAACGTGTTTCTGCTTCAAAGGAAAGCAGCTAGGAGAAAGTTTCTTTTGCCAGTGTGTGACGCAGCTGGAAAGCTGCAGAACGGTGTAGGGGATTCCAGGCTAGGCCATTCGTGACTGGGTCTATAAGCAGAAGGAGTGCTTTTTCTAACCGGCATTTCTATGGTTCTTCAATGGGGCTAGGATGTAAACGTGTTTCTGCTTCAAAGGAAAGCAGCTAGGAGAAAGTTTCTTTTGCCAGTGTCTGAGGGAGCTGCAAAGCTGTAGAATGGTGTAGGGGATTCCAGGCTAGGCCATTCCTGGCTGGGCATATAAGCAGAAGGAGTGCTTTTTGTAAACCGAATCTCTAGGTTTCTTCAATGGGGCTAGGAACTAAACGTGTTTCTGCTTCAAAGGAAAGCAGCTAGGAGAAAGTTTTTTTTGCCAGTGTGTGACGCAGCTGGAAAGCTGCAGAATGGTGCTGGTGATTCTAGGCTAGGCCATTCCTGACTGGGTCTCTAAGCAGAAGGAGTACTTTTTGTAAACCGAATTTCTATGGTTCTTCAATAGGGATAGGATGTAAACGTGTTTCTGCTTCAAAGGAAAGCAGCTAGGAGAAAATTTATTTTGCCAGTGTGTGAGGGAAAGAGATAGCTGTAGAATGATGTAGAGGATTCCAGGCTAGGTCATTCGTGACTGGGTCTATAAGCAGAAGGAGTGCTTTTTCTTACCGGCATTTCTATGGTTCTTCAATGGGGCTAGGATGTAAACGTGTTTCTGCTTCAAAGGAAAGCAGCTAGGAGAAAGTTTCTTTTGCCAGTCTGTGAGGGAGCTGGAAAGCTGCAGAATGGTGCAGGGGATTCCAGGCTAGGCCATTCCTGGCTGGGTCTATAAGCAGAAGGAGTGCTTTTTCTAACCGGCATTTCTATGGTTCTTCAACGGGGCTAGGATGTAAATGTGCTTCTGCTTGAAAGGAAAGCAGCTAGGAGAAAGTTTCTTTTGCCAGTGTCTGAGGGAGCTGGAAAGCTGCAGAATGGTGTAGGAGATTCCAGGCTAGGCCATTCGTGACTGGGTCTATTAGCAGAAGGATTACTTTTGTAAACTGAATTTCTATGGTTCTTCAATAGGGATAGGATGTAAACGTGTTTCTGCTTCAAAGGAAAGCAGCTAGGAGAAAGTTTATTTTGCCAGTGTGTGAGGGAGCTGGAAAGCTGCAGAATGGTGCAGGGGATTCCAGGCTAGGTCATTCCTGACTGGGTTTATAAGCAGAAGGAGTGCTTTTTCGAACCGGCATTTCTATGGTTCTTCAATGGGGCTAGGAACTAAACGTGTTTCTGCTTCAAAGGAAAGCAGCTAGGAGAAAGTTTCTTTTGCCAGTGTGTGAGGGATCTGGAAAGCTGCAGAACGGCGTAGGAGATTCCAGGCTAGGCAATTCCTGGCTGGGTCTATAAGCAGAAGGAATACTTTTTCTAACCAGCATTACTATGGTTCTTCAATGGGGCTAGGATATAAACGTGTTTCTGCTTCAAAGGAAAGCAGCTAGGAGAAAGTTTCTTTTGCCAGTGTGTGAGGGAGCTGGAAAGCTGCAGAATGGTGCAGGAGATTCCAGGCTAAGCCATACCTGGCTGGGTATATAAGCAGAAGGATTGCTTTTTGTAAACCGAATCTCTAGGTTTCTTCAATGGGGCTAGGATGTAAACGTGTTTCTGCTTCAAAGGAAAGCAGCTAGGAGAAAGTTTCTTTTGCCAGTGTGTGACGCAGCTGGAAAGATGCAGAATGGTGCAGGGGATTCCAGGCTAGGCCATTCCTGGCTGGGTCTACACGCAGAAGGAGTGCTTTTTCTAACCGGCATTTCTATGGTTCTTCAATGGGGCTAGGATGTAAACGTGTTTCTGCTTCAAAGGAAAGCAGCTAGGAGAAAGTTTCTTTTGCCAGTGTGTGAGGGAGCTGGAAAGCTGCAGAATGGTGCAGGGGATTCCAGGCTAGGCCATTCCTGGCTGGGTATACACGCAGAAGGAGTGCTTTTTCTAACCGGCATTTCTATGGTTCTTCAATGGGGATAGGATGTAAACGTGTTTCTGCTTCAAAGGAAAGCAGCTAGGAGAAAGTTTCTTTTGCCAGTGTCTGAGGGAGCTGCAAAGCTGTAGAATGGTGTAGGGGATTCCAGGCTAGGCCATTCCTGGCTGGGTCTATAAGCAGAAGGATTGCTTTTTCTTTTCGGCATTTCTATGGTTCTTCAATGGGGCTAGGATGTAAACGTGTTTCTGCTTCAAAGGAAAGTAGCTAGGAGAAAGTTTCTTTTGCCAGTGTGTGAGGGAACTGGAAAGCTACAGAATGGTGCAGGAGATTCCAGGCTAGGCAATTCCTGGCTGGGCTTATAAGCAGAAGGAGTGCTTTTTGTAAACCGAATCTCTAGGTTTCTTCAATGGAGCTAGGATATAAACGTGTTTCTGCTTCAAAGGAAAGGAGCTAGGAGAAAATTTTTTGTGCCAGTGTGTGACGCAGCTGGTAAGCTGCAGAATGGTGCTGGTGATTCTAGGCTAGGCCATTCCTGACTGGGTCTTTAAGCCGAAGGAGTACTTTTTGTAAACCGAATTTCTATGGTTCTTCAATAGGGATAGGATGTAAACGTGTTTCTGCTTCAAAGGAAAGCAGCTAGGAGAAAATTTATTTTGCCAGTGTGTGAGGGAAAGAGATAGCTGTAGAATGATGTAGAGGATTCCAGGCTAGGTCATTCGTGACTGGGTCTATAAGCAGAAGGAGTGCTTTTTCTAACCGGCATTTCTATGGTTCTTCAATGGGGCTAGGATGTAAACGTGTTTCTGCTTCAAAGGAAAGCAGCTACGAGAAAGTTTCTTTTGCCAGTGTGTGAGGGAGCTGGAAAGCTGCAGAATGGTGCAGGGGATTCCGGACTAGGCCATTCCTGGCTGGGTCTATAAGCAGAAGGAGTGCTTTTTCTAAACCGGCATTTCTATGGTTCTCCAATGGGGCTAGGATGTAAACGTGTTTCTGCTTCAAAGGAAAGCAGCTAGGAGAAAGTTTCTTTTGCCAGTGTGTGACGCAGCTGGAAAGCTGCAGAATGGTGTTGGGGATTCTAGGCTAGGTCATTCCTGACTGGGTCTATAAGCAGAAGGATTACTTTTGTAAACCGAATTTCTATGGCTCTTCAATAGGGATAGGATGTAAACGTGTTTCTGCTTCAAAGGAAAGCAGCTAGGAGAAAGTTTCTTTTGCCAGTGTGTGAGGGAGCTGGAAAGCTGTAGAATGATGTAGGGGATTCCAGGCTAGGTCATTCCTGACTGGGTTTATAAGCAGAAGGAGTGCTTTTTCTTACCGGCATTTCTATGGTTCTTCAATGGGGCTAGGATGTAAACGTGTTTCTGCTTCAAAGGAAAGCAGCTAGGAGAAAGTTTCTTTTGCCAGTGTGTGAGGGAGGTGGAAAGCTGCAGAATGGTGCAGGGGATTCCAGGCTAGGCCATTCCTGGCTGGGTCTATAAGCAGAAGGAGTGCTTTTTCTAACCGGCATTTCTATGGTTCTTCAATGGGGCTAGGAACTAAACGTGTTTCTGCTTCAAAGGAAAGCAGCTAGGAGAAAGTTTCTTTTGCCAGTGTGTGAGGGAGCTGGAAAGCTGCATAATGGTGTTGGGGATTCTAGGCTAGGTCATTCCTGACTGGGTCTATAAGCAGAATGAGTACTTTTTGTAAACGGAGTTTGTATGGTTCTTCAATAGGGGTAGGATGTAAACTTGTTTCTGCTTGAAAGGAAAGCAGCTAGGAGAAAGTTTCTTTTGCCAGTGTCTGAGGGAGCTGGAAAGCTGCAGAATGGTGTAGGAGATTCCAGGCTAGGCCATTCCTGGCTGGGTCTATAAGCAGAAGGATTTCTTTTCCTAACCAGCATTACTATGTTTCTTCAATGGGTCTAGGATATAAACGTGTTTCTGCTTCAAAGGAAAGTAGCTAGGAGAAAGTTTCTTTTGCCAGTGTGTGACGCAGCTGGAAAGCTGCAGAATGGTGCAGGGGATTCCAGGCTAGGCCATTCCTGGCTGGGTCTATAAGCAGAAGGACTGCTTTTTCTAACCGGCATTTCTATGGTTCTTCAATGGGGCTAGGATGTTGTAGTGGAACGCAGTTTCGCGGCAGAGTTATGGGAAAAATACGCGAGGCGTTGACTATTTTATCAGTGATTTATTGCAAAGAATGCGAATTCCCTCTTCCCGAAACTACACCACCACTGTGAATTCTTTTTGATTGAGATCAAAGTAACATTTCCGAAAATGGCAAATTAAAGAGTCTATGATGTTTAAAGAGAGTTCTTTTGAGTCTTTGTGATTTGAGTTAATAGTTCGTCAGCTACTCACAGTC
>NW_026974586.1:0-65701 GCF_015220805.1 Pogoniulus pusillus
TCTGCTTCAAAGGAAAGCAGCTAGGAGAAAGTTTCTTTTGCCAGTGTGTGAGGGAGCTGGAAAGCTGCAGAATGGTGTAGGGGATTCCAGGCTAGGCCATTCCTGGCTGGGTCTACACGCAGAAGTAATGCTTTTTCTAACCGGCATTTCTATGGTTCTTCAATGGGGCTAGAATGTAAACGTGTTTCTGCTTCAAAGGAAAGCAGCTAGGAGAAAGTTTCTTTTGCCAGTGTGTGACGCAGCTGGAAAGCTGCAGAATGGTGCAGGGGATTCCAGGCTAGGCCATTCCTGGCTGGGTCTACACACAGAAGTAATGCTTTTTCTAACCGGCATTTCTATGGTTCTTCAATGGGGCTAGGATGTAAACGTGTTTCTGCTTCAAAGGAAAGCAGCTAGGAGAAAGTTTCTTTTGCCAGTGTGTGACGCAGCTGGAAAGCTGCAGAATGGTGCAGGGGATTCCAGGCTAGGCCATTCCTGGCTGGGTCTACAAGCAGAAGTAGTGCTTTTTCTAACCGGCATTTCTATGGTTCTTCAATGGGGCTAGGATGTAAACGTGTTTCTGCTTCAAAGGAAAGCAGCTAGGAGAAAGTTTCTTTTGCCAGTGTGTGCGGGAGCTGGAAAGCTGCAGAATGGTGCAGGGCATTCCAGGCTAGGCCATTCCTGGCTGGGTCTACACACAGAAGTAATGCTTTTTCTAACCGGCATTTCTATGGTTCTTCAATGGGGCTAGATGTAAACGTGTTTCTGCTTCAAAGGAAAGCAGCTAGGAGAAAGTTTCTTTTGCCAGTGTGTGAGGGAGCTGGAAAGCTGCAGAATGGTGCGGGGCATTCCAGGCTAGGCCATTCCTGGCTGGGTCTACACGCAGAAGTAATGCTTTTTCTAACCGGCATTTCTATGGTTCTTCAATGGGGCTAGGATGTAAACGTGTTTCTGCTTCAAAGGAAAGCAGCTAGGAGAAAGTTTCTTTTGCCAGTGTGTGAGGGAGCTGGAAAGCTGCAGAATGGTGCAGGGGATTCCAGGCTAGGCCATTCCTGGCTGGGTCTACACACAGAAGTAATGCTTTTTCTAACCGGCATTTCTATGGTTCTTCAATGGGGCTAGGATGTAAACGTGTTTCTGCTTCAAAGGAAAGCAGCTAGGAGAAAGTTTCTTTTGCCAGTGTGTGACGCAGCTGGAAAGCTGCAGAATGGTGCAGGGGATTCCAGGCTAGGCCATTCCTGGCTGGGTCTACACGCAGAAGTAATGCTTTTTCTAACCGGCATTTCTATGGTTCTTCAATGGGGCTAGGATGTAAACGTGTTTCTGCTTCAAAGGAAAGCAGCTAGGAGAAAGTTTCTTTTGCCAGTGTGTGAGGGAGCTGGAAAGCTGCAGAATGGTGCAGGGCATTCCAGGCTAGGCCATTCCTGGCTGGGTCTACACACAGAAGTAATGCTTTTTCTAACCGGCATTTCTATGGTTCTTCAATGGGGCTAGGATGTAAACGTGTTTCTGCTTCAAAGGAAAGCAGCTAGGAGAAAGTTTCTTTTGCCAGTGTGTGAGGGAGCTGGAAAGCTGCAGAATGGTGCAGGGGATTCCAGGCTAGGCCATTCCTGGCTGGGTCTACACACAGAAGTAATGCTTTTTCTAACCGGCATTTCTATGGTTCTTCAATGGGGCTAGGATGTAAACGTGTTTCTGCTTCAAAGGAAAGCAGCTAGGAGAAAGTTTCTTTTGCCAGTGTGTGAGGGAGCTGGAAAGCTGCAGAATGGTGCAGGGCATTCCAGGCTAGGCCATTCCTGGCTGGGTCTACACACAGAAGTAATGCTTTTTCTAACCGGCATTTCTATGGTTCTTCAATGGGGCTAGGATGTAAACGTGTTTCTGCTTCAAAGGAAAGCAGCTAGGAGAAAGTTTCTTTTGCCAGTGTGTGAGGGAGCTGGAAAGCTGCAGAATGGTGCAGGGGATTCCAGGCTAGGCCATTCCTGGCTGGGTCTACACAGCAGAAGTAATGCTTTTTCTAACCGGCATTTCTATGGTTCTTCAATGGGGCTAGGATGTAAACGTGTTTCTGCTTCAAAGGAAAGCAGCTAGGAGAAAGTTTCTTTTGCCAGTGTGTGAGGGAGCTGGAAAGCTGCAGAATGGTGCAGGGGATTCCAGGCTAGGCCATTCCTGGCTGGGTCTACACACAGAAGTAATGCTTTTTCTAACCGGCATTTCTATGGTTCTTCAATGGGGCTAGGATGTAAACGTGTTTCTGCTTCAAAGGAAAGCAGCTAGGAGAAAGTTTCTTTTGCCAGTGTGTGAGGGAGCTGGAAAGCTGCAGAATGGTGCAGGGGCATTCCAGGCTAGGCCATTCCTGGCTGGGTCTACACACAGAAGTAATGCTTTTTCTAACCGGCATTTCTATGGTTCTTCAATGGGGCTAGGATGTAAACGTGTTTCTGCTTCAAAGGAAAGCAGCTAGGAGAAAGTTTCTTTTGCCAGTGTGTGACGCAGCTGGAAAGCTGCAGAATGGTGCAGGGGATTCCAGGCTAGGCCATTCCTGGCTGGGTCTACACACAGAAGTAATGCTTTTTCTAACCGGCATTTCTATGGTTCTTCAATGGGGCTAGGAATGTAAACGTGTTTCTGCTTCAAAGGAAAGCAGCTAGGAGAAAGTTTCTTTTGCCAGTGTGTGAGGGAGCTGGAAAGCTGCAGAATGGTGCAGGGCATTCCAGGCTAGGCCATTCCTGGCTGGGTCTACACACAGAAGTAATGCTTTTTCTAACCGGCATTTCTATGGTTCTTCAATGGGGCTAGGATGTAAACGTGTTTCTGCTTCAAAGGAAAGCAGCTAGGAGAAAGTTTCTTTTGCCAGTGTGTGACGCAGCTGGAAAGCTGCAGAATGGTGCAGGGGATTCCAGGCTAGGCCATTCCTGGCTGGGTCTACACACAGAAGTAATGCTTTTTCTAACCGGCATTTCTATGGTTCTTCAATGGGGCTAGGATGTAAACGTGTTTCTGCTTCAAAGGAAAGCAGCTAGGAGAAAGTTTCTTTTGCCAGTGTGTGACGCAGCTGGAAAGCTGCAGAATGGTGCAGGGGATTCCAGGCTAGGCCATTCCTGGCTGGGTCTACACACAGAAGTAATGCTTTTTCTAACCGGCATTTCTATGGTTCTTCAATGGGGCTAGGATGTAAACGTGTTTCTGCTTCAAAGGAAAGCAGCTAGGAGAAAGTTTCTTTTGCCAGTGTGTGACGGAGCTGGAAAGCTGCAGAATGGTGCAGGGCATTCCAGGCTAGGCCATTCCTGGCTGGGTCTACACACAGAAGTAATGCTTTTTCTAACCGGCATTTCTATGGTTCTTCAATGGGGCTAGGATGTAAACGTGTTTCTGCTTCATAGGAAAGCAGCTAGGAGAAAGTTTCTTTTGCCAGTGTGTGAGGGAGCTGGAAAGCTGCAGAATGGTGCAGGGGATTCCAGGCTAGGCCATTCCTGGCTGGGTCTACACACAGAAGTAATGCTTTTTCTAACCGGCATTTCTATGGTTCTTCAATGGGGCTAGGATGTAAACGTGTTTCTGCTTCAAAGGAAAGCAGCTAGGAGAAAGTTTCTTTTGCCAGTGTGTGAGGGAGCTGGAAAGCTGCAGAATGGTGCAGGGGATTCCAGGCTAGGCCATTCCTGGCTGGGTCTACACACAGAAGTAATGCTTTTTCTAACCGGCATTTCTATGGTTCTTCAATGGGGCTAGGATGTAAACGTGTTTCTGCTTCAAAGGAAAGCAGCTAGGAGAAAGTTTCTTTTGCCAGTGTGTGAGGGAGCTGGAAAGCTGCAGAATGGTGCAGGGCATTCCAGGCTAGGCCATTCCTGGCTGGGTCTACACGCAGAAGTAATGCTTTTTCTAACCGGCATTTCTATGGTTCTTCAATGGGGCTAGGATGTAAACGTGTTTCTGCTTCAAAGGAAAGCAGCTAGGAGAAAGTTTCTTTTGCCAGTGTGTGAGGGAGCTGGAAAGCTGCAGAATGGTGCAGGGGATTCCAGGCTAGGCCATTCCTGGCTGGGTCTACACACAGAAGTAATGCTTTTTCTAACCGGCATTTCTATGGTTCTTCAATGGGGCTAGGATGTAAACGTGTTTCTGCTTCAAAGGAAAGCAGCTAGGAGAAAGTTTCTTTTGCCAGTGTGTGAGGGAGCTGGAAAGCTGCAGAATGGTGCAGGGGATTCCAGGCTAGGCCATTCCTGGCTGGGTCTACACACAGAAGTAATGCTTTTTCTAACCGGCATTTCTATGGTTCTTCAATGGGGCTAGGATGTAAACGTGTTTCTGCTTCAAAGGAAAGCAGCTAGGAGAAAGTTTCTTTTGCCAGTGTGTGAGGGAGCTGGAAAGCTGCAGAATGGTGCAGGGCATTCCAGGCTAGGCCATTCCTGGCTGGGTCTACACACAGAAGTAATGCTTTTTCTAACCGGCATTTCTATGGTTCTTCAATGGGGCTAGGATGTAAACGTGTTTCTGCTTCAAAGGAAAGCAGCTAGGAGAAAGTTTCTTTTGCCAGTGTGTGAGGGAGCTGGAAAGCTGCAGAATGGTGCAGGGGATTCCAGGCTAGGCCATTCCTGGCTGGGTCTACACACAGAAGTAATGCTTTTTCTAACCGGCATTTCTATGGTTCTTCAATGGGGCTAGGATGTAAACGTGTTTCTGCTTCAAAGGAAAGCAGCTAGGAGAAAGTTTCTTTTGCCAGTGTGTGACGCAGCTGGAAAGCTGCAGAATGGTGCAGGGGATTCCAGGCTAGGCCATTCCTGGCTGGGTCTACACACAGAAGTAATGCTTTTTCTAACCGGCATTTCTATGGTTCTTCAATGGGGCTAGGATGTAAACGTGTTTCTGCTTCAAAGGAAAGCAGCTAGGAGAAAGTTTCTTTTGCCAGTGTGTGAGGGAGCTGGAAAGCTGCAGAATGGTGCAGGGGCATTCCAGGCTAGGCCATTCCTGGCTGGGTCTACACACAGAAGTAATGCTTTTTCTAACCGGCATTTCTATGGTTCTTCAATGGGGCTAGGATGTAAACGTGTTTCTGCTTCAAAGGAAAGCAGCTAGGAGAAAGTTTCTTTTGCCAGTGTGTGAGGGAGCTGGAAAGCTGCAGAATGGTGCAGGGCATTCCAGGCTAGGCCATTCCTGGCTGGGTCTACACACAGAAGTAATGCTTTTTCTAACCGGCATTTCTATGGTTCTTCAATGGGGCTAGGATGTAAACGTGTTTCTGCTTCAAAGGAAAGCAGCTAGGAGAAAGTTTCTTTTGCCAGTGTGTGAGGGAGCTGGAAAGCTGCAGAATGGTGCAGGGGATTCCAGGCTAGGCCATTCCTGGCTGGGTCTACACACAGAAGTAATGCTTTTTCTAACCGGCATTTCTATGGTTCTTCAATGGGGCTAGGATGTAAACGTGTTTCTGCTTCAAAGGAAAGCAGCTAGGAGAAAGTTTCTTTTGCCAGTGTGTGAGGGAGCTGGAAAGCTGCAGAATGGTGCAGGGGATTCCAGG
This sequence comes from Pogoniulus pusillus, assembly GCF_015220805.1. NCBI lineage: Eukaryota > Metazoa > Chordata > Aves > Piciformes > Lybiidae > Pogoniulus > Pogoniulus pusillus. The sequence goes on from NW_026974586.1 coordinate 5,489, forward strand.
CTAGGCCATTCCTGGCTGGGTCTACACACAGAAGTAATGCTTTTTCTAACCGGCATTTCTATGGTTCTTCAATGGGGCTAGGATGTAAACGTGTTTCTGCTTCAAAGGAAAGCAGCTAGGAGAAAGTTTCTTTTGCCAGTGTGTGAGGGAGCTGGAAAGCTGCAGAATGGTGCAGGGCATTCCAGGCTAGGCCATTCCTGGCTGGGTCTACACACAGAAGTAATGCTTTTTCTAACCGGCATTTCTATGGTTCTTCAATGGGGCTAGGATGTAAACGTGTTTCTGCTTCAAAGGAAAGCAGCTAGGAGAAAGTTTCTTTTGCCAGTGTGTGAGGGAGCTGGAAAGCTGCAGAATGGTGCAGGGCATTCCAGGCTAGGCCATTCCTGGCTGGGTCTACACACAGAAGTAATGCTTTTTCTAACCGGCATTTCTATGGTTCTTCAATGGGGCTAGGATGTAAACGTGTTTCTGCTTCAAAGGAAAGCAGCTAGGAGAAAGTTTCTTTTGCCAGTGTGTGAGGGAGCTGGAAAGCTGCAGAATGGTGCAGGGGATTCCAGGCTAGGCCATTCCTGGCTGGGTCTACACGCAGAAGTAATGCTTTTTCTAACCGGCATTTCTATGGTTCTTCAATGGGGCTAGGATGTAAACGTGTTTCTGCTTCAAAGGAAAGCAGCTAGGAGAAAGTTTCTTTTGCCAGTGTGTGACCGCAGCTGGAAAGCTGCAGAATGGTGCAGGGGATTCCAGGCTAGGCCATTCCTGGCTGGGTCTACACACAGAAGTAATGCTTTTTCTAACCGGCATTTCTATGGTTCTTCAATGGGGCTAGGATGTAAACGTGTTTCTGCTTCAAAGGAAAGCAGCTAGGAGAAAGTTTCTTTTGCCAGTGTGTGACGCAGCTGGAAAGCTGCAGAATGGTGCAGGGGATTCCAGGCTAGGCCATTCCTGGCTGGGTCTACACAGCAGAAGTAATGCTTTTTCTAACCGGCATTTCTATGGTTCTTCAATGGGGCTAGGATGTAAACGTGTTTCTGCTTCAAAGGAAAGCAGCTAGGAGAAAGTTTCTTTTGCCAGTGTGTGAGGGAGCTGGAAAGCTGCAGAATGGTGCAGGGCATTCCAGGCTAGGCCATTCCTGGCTGGGTCTACACACAGAAGTAATGCTTTTTCTAACCGGCATTTCTATGGTTCTTCAATGGGGCTAGGATGTAAACGTGTTTCTGCTTCAAAGGAAAGCAGCTAGGAGAAAGTTTCTTTTGCCAGTGTGTGAGGGAGCTGGAAAGCTGCAGAATGGTGCAGGGGATTCCAGGCTAGGCCATTCCTGGCTGGGTCTACACACAGAAGTAATGCTTTTTCTAACCGGCATTTCTATGGTTCTTCAATGGGGCTAGGATGTAAACGTGTTTCTGCTTCAAAGGAAAGCAGCTAGGAGAAAGTTTCTTTTGCCAGTGTGTGAGGGAGCTGGAAAGCTGCAGAATGGTGCAGGGGATTCCAGGCTAGGCCATTCCTGGCTGGGTCTACACACAGAAGTAATGCTTTTTCTAACCGGCATTTCTATGGTTCTTCAATGGGGCTAGGATGTAAACGTGTTTCTGCTTCAAAGGAAAGCAGCTAGGAGAAAGTTTCTTTTGCCAGTGTGTGAGGGAGCTGGAAAGCTGCAGAATGGTGCAGGGCATTCCAGGCTAGGCCATTCCTGGCTGGGTCTACACGCAGAAGTAATGCTTTTTCTAACCGGCATTTCTATGGTTCTTCAATGGGGCTAGGATGTAAACGTGTTTCTGCTTCAAAGGAAAGCAGCTAGGAGAAAGTTTCTTTTGCCAGTGTGTGAGGGAGCTGGAAAGCTGCAGAATGGTGCAGGGCATTCCAGGCTAGGCCATTCCTGGCTGGGTCTACACACAGAAGTAATGCTTTTTCTAACCGGCATTTCTATGGTTCTTCAATGGGGCTAGGATGTAAACGTGTTTCTGCTTCAAAGGAAAGCAGCTAGGAGAAAGTTTCTTTTGCCAGTGTGTGAGGGAGCTGGAAAGCTGCAGAATGGTGCAGGGGATTCCAGGCTAGGCCATTCCTGGCTGGGTCTACACACAGAAGTAATGCTTTTTCTAACCGGCATTTCTATGGTTCTTCAATGGGGCTAGGATGTAAACGTGTTTCTGCTTCAAAGGAAAGCAGCTAGGAGAAAGTTTCTTTTGCCAGTGTGTGACGCAGCTGGAAAGCTGCAGAATGGTGCAGGGGATTCCAGGCTAGGCCATTCCTGGCTGGGTCTACACACAGAAGTAATGCTTTTTCTAACCGGCATTTCTATGGTTCTTCAATGGGGCTAGGATGTAAACGTGTTTCTGCTTCAAAGGAAAGCAGCTAGGAGAAAGTTTCTTTTGCCAGTGTGTGAGGGAGCTGGAAAGCTGCAGAATGGTGCAGGGGATTCCAGGCTAGGCCATTCCTGGCTGGGTCTACACACAGAAGTAATGCTTTTTCTAACCGGCATTTCTATGGTTCTTCAATGGGGCTAGGATGTAAACGTGTTTCTGCTTCAAAGGAAAGCAGCTAGGAGAAAGTTTCTTTTGCCAGTGTGTGAGGGAGCTGGAAAGCTGCAGAATGGTGCAGGGCATTCCAGGCTAGGCCATTCCTGGCTGGGTCTACACACAGAAGTAATGCTTTTTCTAACCGGCATTTCTATGGTTCTTCAATGGGGCTAGGATGTAAACGTGTTTCTGCTTCAAAGGAAAGCAGCTAGGAGAAAGTTTCTTTTGCCAGTGTGTGAGGGAGCTGGAAAGCTGCAGAATGGTGCAGGGGATTCCAGGCTAGGCCATTCCTGGCTGGGTCTACACACAGAAGTAATGCTTTTTCTAACCGGCATTTCTATGGTTCTTCAATGGGGCTAGGATGTAAACGTGTTTCTGCTTCAAAGGAAAGCAGCTAGGAGAAAGTTTCTTTTGCCAGTGTGTGAGGGAGCTGGAAAGCTGCAGAATGGTGCAGGGCATTCCAGGCTAGGCCATTCCTGGCTGGGTCTACACGCAGAAGTAATGCTTTTTCTAACCGGCATTTCTATGGTTCTTCAATGGGGCTAGGATGTAAACGTGTTTCTGCTTCAAAGGAAAGCAGCTAGGAGAAAGTTTCTTTTGCCAGTGTGTGAGGGAGCTGGAAAGCTGCAGAATGGTGCAGGGGATTCCAGGCTAGGCCATTCCTGGCTGGGTCTACACACAGAAGTAATGCTTTTTCTAACCGGCATTTCTATGGTTCTTCAATGGGGCTAGGATGTAAACGTGTTTCTGCTTCAAAGGAAAGCAGCTAGGAGAAAGTTTCTTTTGCCAGTGTGTGAGGGAGCTGGAAAGCTGCAGAATGGTGCAGGGGATTCCAGGCTAGGCCATTCCTGGCTGGGTCTACACACAGAAGTAATGCTTTTTCTAACCGGCATTTCTATGGTTCTTCAATGGGGCTAGGATGTAAACGTGTTTCTGCTTCAAAGGAAAGCAGCTAGGAGAAAGTTTCTTTTGCCAGTGTGTGAGGGAGCTGGAAAGCTGCAGAATGGTGCAGGGGATTCCAGGCTAGGCCATTCCTGGCTGGGTCTACACACAGAAGTAATGCTTTTTCTAACCGGCATTTCTATGGTTCTTCAATGGGGCTAGGATGTAAACGTGTTTCTGCTTCAAAGGAAAGCAGCTAGGAGAAAGTTTCTTTTGCCAGTGTGTGAGGGAGCTGGAAAGCTGCAGAATGGTGCAGGGGATTCCAGGCTAGGCCATTCCTGGCTGGGTCTACACACAGAAGTAATGCTTTTTCTAACCGGCATTTCTATGGTTCTTCAATGGGGCTAGGATGTAAACGTGTTTCTGCTTCAAAGGAAAGCAGCTAGGAGAAAGTTTCTTTTGCCAGTGTGTGAGGGAGCTGGAAAGCTGCAGAATGGTGCAGGGCATTCCAGGCTAGGCCATTCCTGGCTGGGTCTACACACAGAAGTAATGCTTTTTCTAACCGGCATTTCTATGGTTCTTCAATGGGGCTAGGATGTAAACGTGTTTCTGCTTCAAAGGAAAGCAGCTAGGAGAAAGTTTCTTTTGCCAGTGTGTGAGGGAGCTGGAAAGCTGCAGAATGGTGCAGGGGATTCCAGGCTAGGCCATTCCTGGCTGGGTCTACACACAGAAGTAATGCTTTTTCTAACCGGCATTTCTATGGTTCTTCAATGGGGCTAGGATGTAAACGTGTTTCTGCTTCAAAGGAAAGCAGCTAGGAGAAAGTTTCTTTTGCCAGTGTGTGACGGCAGCTGGAAAGCTGCAGAATGGTGCAGGGGATTCCAGGCTAGGCCATTCCTGGCTGGGTCTACACACAGAAGTAATGCTTTTTCTAACCGGCATTTCTATGGTTCTTCAATGGGGCTAGGATGTAAACGTGTTTCTGCTTCAAAGGAAAGCAGCTAGGAGAAAGTTTCTTTTGCCAGTGTGTGAGGGAGCTGGAAAGCTGCAGAATGGTGCAGGGCATTCCAGGCTAGGCCATTCCTGGCTGGGTCTACACACAGAAGTAATGCTTTTTCTAACCGGCATTTCTATGGTTCTTCAATGGGGCTAGGATGTAAACGTGTTTCTGCTTCAAAGGAAAGCAGCTAGGAGAAAGTTTCTTTTGCCAGTGTGTGAGGGAGCTGGAAAGCTGCAGAATGGTGCAGGGCATTCCAGGCTAGGCCATTCCTGGCTGGGTCTACACACAGAAGTAATGCTTTTTCTAACCGGCATTTCTATGGTTCTTCAATGGGGCTAGGATGTAAACGTGTTTCTGCTTCAAAGGAAAGCAGCTAGGAGAAAGTTTCTTTTGCCAGTGTGTGAGGGAGCTGGAAAGCTGCAGAATGGTGCAGGGCATTCCAGGCTAGGCCATTCCTGGCTGGGTCTACACGCAGAAGTAATGCTTTTTCTAACCGGCATTTCTATGGTTCTTCAATGGGGCTAGGATGTAAACGTGTTTCTGCTTCAAAGGAAAGCAGCTAGGAGAAAGTTTCTTTTGCCAGTGTGTGAGGGAGCTGGAAAGCTGCAGAATGGTGCAGGGGATTCCAGGCTAGGCCATTCCTGGCTGGGTCTACACACAGAAGTAATGCTTTTTCTAACCGGCATTTCTATGGTTCTTCAATGGGGCTAGGATGTAAACGTGTTTCTGCTTCAAAGGAAAGCAGCTAGGAGAAAGTTTCTTTTGCCAGTGTGTGAGGGAGCTGGAAAGCTGCAGAATGGTGCAGGGGCATTCCAGGCTAGGCCATTCCTGGCTGGGTCTACACACAGAAGTAATGCTTTTTCTAACCGGCATTTCTATGGTTCTTCAATGGGGCTAGGATGTAAACGTGTTTCTGCTTCAAAGGAAAGCAGCTAGGAGAAAGTTTCTTTTGCCAGTGTGTGAGGGAGCTGGAAAGCTGCAGAATGGTGCAGGGCATTCCAGGCTAGGCCATTCCTGGCTGGGTCTACACGCAGAAGTAATGCTTTTTCTAACCGGCATTTCTATGGTTCTTCAATGGGGCTAGGATGTAAACGTGTTTCTGCTTCAAAGGAAAGCAGCTAGGAGAAAGTTTCTTTTGCCAGTGTGTGAGGGAGCTGGAAAGCTGCAGAATGGTGCAGGGGATTCCAGGCTAGGCCATTCCTGGCTGGGTCTACACACAGAAGTAATGCTTTTTCTAACCGGCATTTCTATGGTTCTTCAATGGGGCTAGGATGTAAACGTGTTTCTGCTTCAAAGGAAAGCAGCTAGGAGAAAGTTTCTTTTGCCAGTGTGTGACGCAGCTGGAAAGCTGCAGAATGGTGCAGGGGATTCCAGGCTAGGCCATTCCTGGCTGGGTCTACACACAGAAGTAATGCTTTTTCTAACCGGCATTTCTATGGTTCTTCAATGGGGCTAGGATGTAAACGTGTTTCTGCTTCAAAGGAAAGCAGCTAGGAGAAAGTTTCTTTTGCCAGTGTGTGACGCAGCTGGAAAGCTGCAGAATGGTGCAGGGGATTCCAGGCTAGGCCATTCCTGGCTGGGTCTACACAGCAGAAGTAATGCTTTTTCTAACCGGCATTTCTATGGTTCTTCAATGGGGCTAGGATGTAAACGTGTTTCTGCTTCAAAGGAAAGCAGCTAGGAGAAAGTTTCTTTTGCCAGTGTGTGAGGGAGCTGGAAAGCTGCAGAATGGTGCAGGGCATTCCAGGCTAGGCCATTCCTGGCTGGGTCTACACACAGAAGTAATGCTTTTTCTAACCGGCATTTCTATGGTTCTTCAATGGGGCTAGGATGTAAACGTGTTTCTGCTTCAAAGGAAAGCAGCTAGGAGAAAGTTTCTTTTGCCAGTGTGTGAGGGAGCTGGAAAGCTGCAGAATGGTGCAGGGGATTCCAGGCTAGGCCATTCCTGGCTGGGTCTACACACAGAAGTAATGCTTTTTCTAACCGGCATTTCTATGGTTCTTCAATGGGGCTAGGATGTAAACGTGTTTCTGCTTCAAAGGAAAGCAGCTAGGAGAAAGTTTCTTTTGCCAGTGTGTGAGGGAGCTGGAAAGCTGCAGAATGGTGCAGGGGATTCCAGGCTAGGCCATTCCTGGCTGGGTCTACACACAGAAGTAATGCTTTTTCTAACCGGCATTTCTATGGTTCTTCAATGGGGCTAGGATGTAAACGTGTTTCTGCTTCAAAGGAAAGCAGCTAGGAGAAAGTTTCTTTTGCCAGTGTGTGAGGGAGCTGGAAAGCTGCAGAATGGTGCAGGGCATTCCAGGCTAGGCCATTCCTGGCTGGGTCTACACACAGAAGTAATGCTTTTTCTAACCGGCATTTCTATGGTTCTTCAATGGGGCTAGGATGTAAACGTGTTTCTGCTTCAAAGGAAAGCAGCTAGGAGAAAGTTTCTTTTGCCAGTGTGTGAGGGAGCTGGAAAGCTGCAGAATGGTGCAGGGCATTCCAGGCTAGGCCATTCCTGGCTGGGTCTACACACAGAAGTAATGCTTTTTCTAACCGGCATTTCTATGGTTCTTCAATGGGGCTAGGATGTAAACGTGTTTCTGCTTCAAAGGAAAGCAGCTAGGAGAAAGTTTCTTTTGCCAGTGTGTGAGGGAGCTGGAAAGCTGCAGAATGGTGCAGGGGATTCCAGGCTAGGCCATTCCTGGCTGGGTCTACACACAGAAGTAATGCTTTTTCTAACCGGCATTTCTATGGTTCTTCAATGGGGCTAGGATGTAAACGTGTTTCTGCTTCAAAGGAAAGCAGCTAGGAGAAAGTTTCTTTTGCCAGTGTGTGACGCAGCTGGAAAGCTGCAGAATGGTGCAGGGGATTCCAGGCTAGGCCATTCCTGGCTGGGTCTACACACAGAAGTAATGCTTTTTCTAACCGGCATTTCTATGGTTCTTCAATAGGGCTAGGATGTAAACGTGTTTCTGCTTCAAAGGAAAGCAGCTAGGAGAAAGTTTCTTTTGCCAGTGTGTGAGGGAGCTGGAAAGCTGCAGAATGGTGCAGGGCATTCCAGGCTAGGCCATTCCTGGCTGGGTCTACACACAGAAGTAATGCTTTTTCTAACCGGCATTTCTATGGTTCTTCAATGGGGCTAGGATGTAAACGTGTTTCTGCTTCAAAGGAAAGCAGCTAGGAGAAAGTTTCTTTTGCCAGTGTGTGAGGGAGCTGGAAAGCTGCAGAATGGTGCAGGGGATTCCAGGCTAGGCCATTCCTGGCTGGGTCTACACACAGAAGTAATGCTTTTTCTAACCGGCATTTCTATGGTTCTTCAATGGGGCTAGGATGTAAACGTGTTTCTGCTTCAAAGGAAAGCAGCTAGGAGAAAGTTTCTTTTGCCAGTGTGTGAGGGAGCTGGAAAGCTGCAGAATGGTGCAGGGCATTCCAGGCTAGGCCATTCCTGGCTGGGTCTACACACAGAAGTAATGCTTTTTCTAACCGGCATTTCTATGGTTCTTCAATGGGGCTAGGATGTAAACGTGTTTCTGCTTCAAAGGAAAGCAGCTAGGAGAAAGTTTCTTTTGCCAGTGTGTGAGGGAGCTGGAAAGCTGCAGAATGGTGCAGGGGATTCCAGGCTAGGCCATTCCTGGCTGGGTCTACACACAGAAGTAATGCTTTTTCTAACCGGCATTTCTATGGTTCTTCAATGGGGCTAGGATGTAAACGTGTTTCTGCTTCAAAGGAAAGCAGCTAGGAGAAAGTTTCTTTTGCCAGTGTGTGAGGGAGCTGGAAAGCTGCAGAATGGTGCAGGGGATTCCAGGCTAGGCCATTCCTGGCTGGGTCTACACACAGAAGTAATGCTTTTTCTAACCGGCATTTCTATGGTTCTTCAATGGGGCTAGGATGTAAACGTGTTTCTGCTTCAAAGGAAAGCAGCTAGGAGAAAGTTTCTTTTGCCAGTGTGTGAGGGAGCTGGAAAGCTGCAGAATGGTGCAGGGGATTCCAGGCTAGGCCATTCCTGGCTGGGTCTACACGCAGAAGTAATGCTTTTTCTAACCGGCATTTCTATGGTTCTTCAATGGGGCTAGGATGTAAACGTGTTTCTGCTTCAAAGGAAAGCAGCTAGGAGAAAGTTTCTTTTGCCAGTGTGTGACGCAGCTGGAAAGCTGCAGAATGGTGCAGGGGATTCCAGGCTAGGCCATTCCTGGCTGGGTCTACACACAGAAGTAATGCTTTTTCTAACCGGCATTTCTATGGTTCTTCAATGGGGCTAGGATGTAAACGTGTTTCTGCTTCAAAGGAAAGCAGCTAGGAGAAAGTTTCTTTTGCCAGTGTGTGACGCAGCTGGAAAGCTGCAGAATGGTGCAGGGGATTCCAGGCTAGGCCATTCCTGGCTGGGTCTACACAGCAGAAGTAATGCTTTTTCTAACCGGCATTTCTATGGTTCTTCAATGGGGCTAGGATGTAAACGTGTTTCTGCTTCAAAGGAAAGCAGCTAGGAGAAAGTTTCTTTTGCCAGTGTGTGAGGGAGCTGGAAAGCTGCAGAATGGTGCAGGGCATTCCAGGCTAGGCCATTCCTGGCTGGGTCTACACACAGAAGTAATGCTTTTTCTAACCGGCATTTCTATGGTTCTTCAATGGGGCTAGGATGTAAACGTGTTTCTGCTTCAAAGGAAAGCAGCTAGGAGAAAGTTTCTTTTGCCAGTGTGTGAGGGAGCTGGAAAGCTGCAGAATGGTGCAGGGCATTCCAGGCTAGGCCATTCCTGGCTGGGTCTACACACAGAAGTAATGCTTTTTCTAACCGGCATTTCTATGGTTCTTCAATGGGGCTAGGATGTAAACGTGTTTCTGCTTCAAAGGAAAGCAGCTAGGAGAAAGTTTCTTTTGCCAGTGTGTGAGGGAGCTGGAAAGCTGCAGAATGGTGCAGGGGATTCCAGGCTAGGCCATTCCTGGCTGGGTCTACACACAGAAGTAATGCTTTTTCTAACCGGCATTTCTATGGTTCTTCAATGGGGCTAGGATGTAAACGTGTTTCTGCTTCAAAGGAAAGCAGCTAGGAGAAAGTTTCTTTTGCCAGTGTGTGAGGGAGCTGGAAAGCTGCAGAATGGTGCAGGGGATTCCAGGCTAGGCCATTCCTGGCTGGGTCTACACACAGAAGTAATGCTTTTTCTAACCGGCATTTCTATGGTTCTTCAATGGGGCTAGGATGTAAACGTGTTTCTGCTTCAAAGGAAAGCAGCTAGGAGAAAGTTTCTTTTGCCAGTGTGTGAGGGAGCTGGAAAGCTGCAGAATGGTGCAGGGCATTCCAGGCTAGGCCATTCCTGGCTGGGTCTACACACAGAAGTAATGCTTTTTCTAACCGGCATTTCTATGGTTCTTCAATGGGGCTAGGATGTAAACGTGTTTCTGCTTCAAAGGAAAGCAGCTAGGAGAAAGTTTCTTTTGCCAGTGTGTGAGGGAGCTGGAAAGCTGCAGAATGGTGCAGGGCATTCCAGGCTAGGCCATTCCTGGCTGGGTCTACACACAGAAGTAATGCTTTTTCTAACCGGCATTTCTATGGTTCTTCAATGGGGCTAGGATGTAAACGTGTTTCTGCTTCAAAGGAAAGCAGCTAGGAGAAAGTTTCTTTTGCCAGTGTGTGAGGGAGCTGGAAAGCTGCAGAATGGTGCAGGGGATTCCAGGCTAGGCCATTCCTGGCTGGGTCTACACACAGAAGTAATGCTTTTTCTAACCGGCATTTCTATGGTTCTTCAATGGGGCTAGGATGTAAACGTGTTTCTGCTTCAAAGGAAAGCAGCTAGGAGAAAGTTTCTTTTGCCAGTGTGTGAGGGAGCTGGAAAGCTGCAGAATGGTGCAGGGGATTCCAGGCTAGGCCATTCCTGGCTGGGTCTACACACAGAAGTAATGCTTTTTCTAACCGGCATTTCTATGGTTCTTCAATGGGGCTAGGATGTAAACGTGTTTCTGCTTCAAAGGAAAGCAGCTAGGAGAAAGTTTCTTTTGCCAGTGTGTGACGCAGCTGGAAAGCTGCAGAATGGTGCAGGGGATTCCAGGCTAGGCCATTCCTGGCTGGGTCTACACACAGAAGTAATGCTTTTTCTAACCGGCATTTCTATGGTTCTTCAATGGGGCTAGGATGTAAACGTGTTTCTGCTTCAAAGGAAAGCAGCTAGGAGAAAGTTTCTTTTGCCAGTGTGTGAGGGAGCTGGAAAGCTGCAGAATGGTGCAGGGGATTCCAGGCTAGGCCATTCCTGGCTGGGTCTACACACAGAAGTAATGCTTTTTCTAACCGGCATTTCTATGGTTCTTCAATGGGGCTAGGATGTAAACGTGTTTCTGCTTCAAAGGAAAGCAGCTAGGAGAAAGTTTCTTTTGCCAGTGTGTGAGGGAGCTGGAAAGCTGCAGAATGGTGCAGGGCATTCCAGGCTAGGCCATTCCTGGCTGGGTCTACACACAGAAGTAATGCTTTTTCTAACCGGCATTTCTATGGTTCTTCAATGGGGCTAGGATGTAAACGTGTTTCTGCTTCAAAGGAAAGCAGCTAGGAGAAAGTTTCTTTTGCCAGTGTGTGAGGGAGCTGGAAAGCTGCAGAATGGTGCAGGGCATTCCAGGCTAGGCCATTCCTGGCTGGGTCTACACGCAGAAGTAATGCTTTTTCTAACCGGCATTTCTATGGTTCTTCAATAGGGCTAGGATGTAAACGTGTTTCTGCTTCAAAGGAAAGCAGCTAGGAGAAAGTTTCTTTTGCCAGTGTGTGAGGGAGCTGGAAAGCTGCAGAATGGTGCAGGGGATTCCAGGCTAGGCCATTCCTGGCTGGGTCTACACACAGAAGTAATGCTTTTTCTAACCGGCATTTCTATGGTTCTTCAATGGGGCTAGGATGTAAACGTGTTTCTGCTTCAAAGGAAAGCAGCTAGGAGAAAGTTTCTTTTGCCAGTGTGTGACGCAGCTGGAAAGCTGCAGAATGGTGCAGGGGATTCCAGGCTAGGCCATTCCTGGCTGGGTCTACACACAGAAGTAATGCTTTTTCTAACCGGCATTTCTATGGTTCTTCAATGGGGCTAGGATGTAAACGTGTTTCTGCTTCAAAGGAAAGCAGCTAGGAGAAAGTTTCTTTTGCCAGTGTGTGATGGAGCTGGAAAGCTGCAGAATGGTGCAGGGGATTCCAGGCTAGGCCATTCCTGGCTGGGTCTACACACAGAAGTAATGCTTTTTCTAACCGGCATTTCTATGGTTCTTCAATGGGGCTAGGATGTAAACGTGTTTCTGCTTCAAAGGAAAGCAGCTAGGAGAAAGTTTCTTTTGCCAGTGTGTGAGGGAGCTGGAAAGCTGCAGAATGGTGCAGGGGATTCCAGGCTAGGCCATTCCTGGCTGGGTCTACACACAGAAGTAATGCTTTTTCTAACCGGCATTTCTATGGTTCTTCAATGGGGCTAGGATGTAAACGTGTTTCTGCTTCAAAGGAAAGCAGCTAGGAGAAAGTTTCTTTTGCCAGTGTGTGAGGGAGCTGGAAAGCTGCAGAATGGTGCAGGGGATTCCAGGCTAGGCCATTCCTGGCTGGGTCTACACACAGAAGTAATGCTTTTTCTAACCGGCATTTCTATGGTTCTTCAATGGGGCTAGGATGTAAACGTGTTTCTGCTTCAAAGGAAAGCAGCTAGGAGAAAGTTTCTTTTGCCAGTGTGTGACGCAGCTGGAAAGCTGCAGAATGGTGCAGGGGATTCCAGGCTAGGCCATTCCTGGCTGGGTCTACACACAGAAGTAATGCTTTTTCTAACCGGCATTTCTATGGTTCTTCAATGGGGCTAGGATGTTGTGCTAGTTTGAAGCAAGCTGGAATGTTTTGGTAGAAGAACTAGATAACGGGCAGTGAAATGAAAAACAATTGTGTCTACTTCTCTCACAGTCACGCTGAGAACTCTGGGAAGAAGAAAGACTTTTTCTCCATTTTGTTTCTCACTTTTGCTTTTGCCTTAGACCTGGTCACATCTCATTAACCCTGCTCCTACTAACCCTGCTCCCTAACCTCTTGGCTGCACCTCTTTTCTTCCTGAGAACTGGGGTAAGGCTGAGAGGGCCGGGGGGAGGTGTTGGGGTGGTTTGAGAGCCCCTCCTGGGGACCTAGGTTTCTGGGAGGGGAGTTGTGCTTTTGTATTGTTTATCCTTTGTATATAACTGTATATAATTGTATATAACTGTATATATTGTAAATAGCTGCTTGTAAATTCTGCTAGCTGTAAATAAATTGCTTCATCTATATTCCCAGAGGCCGTCTGAGTTAGCTGGGGCAAATACAAAAGTGTGGGAGGGGCGGGGTAACCCCCAAACCATCACATTTTTAATTGGCTTTCCCAACGTGGGGCTAGATATTTCAGTGAGTGGAAATTAGCTCTGGGAATTAAGATGAAGCTAATCAAGCAGCTATTGTATTTGGTTGGTGCATTGCTCTGGTCTGGTTTTGTTTTCTTGGTATTTAGTTGGTTAAAAGGTCAAATTGTTGCTTATTTCATTGATCTGGCTTATAATAAGGCTAAAGCTAAGGTTTCAGATATGTTCTGGAGCTGGGGTGATTTTATTCTTGGTTATGCTGGTTTTAATATCTCTGAGAATATTACCAAGGACATTACAGGAGCTCTGGTCAATAATGTGACAATCAATGGAAATTCTGCTTTAAATATGGCTCTAATGAGAGTTATTCAGCCTAAGACAGGAATTCCAACTGTTTGCATAGGCACATGCTCTTGTAAAACTGTTTTTCTTCTCACAGTTTTTAATATTTGCCTCATGATTTTAATATTCATATTAATTTTGGCATTATTGGTAAAAAATTCAAAACCAGTTTCTGTAAGGACTAGGAAAAATTCTGTGTCTCAGAAGCAGTCTCTTTCACAGCAAAACAAGGGAACACAGTTATCGGCTTCCCCCTTGCCAGCCTCTGCCCCTCCTTCTCCAAGTGCTGGGAACACAGCCAATGTTCCCGCCAATAACGTAAACAATGATAAGGATAACCAAAACAACGCCACAGAGTCTAGACAGGAATCGAACTTGGGACCTTTTGCACGGCAGGCAAGCACTCTACCCCAGAGCCACCATGACATTGCTAATGCTTTCTTCTCTATTCCCATAGCAAAGGAGTGCAGACCTCAGTTTGCATTCACCTGGAGAGGAATCCAGTATCAGTTCAATCGTTTGCCTCAGGGGTGGAAACACAGCTCAACCATCTGTCACTCAGTCATCCACAATGCACTGGAGAAAGGTAAAGCTCCAGAGCACATCCAGTACATCGACGACATCATTGTGTGGGGCCAAACTGCTGAGGAAGTCTTCGAGAAAGGTAACAAAATCATTGACATTCTGCTGCAAGCAGGTTTTGCCATTAAGAGAGACAAGGTCAAAGGACCTGCCAGAGAAATTCAGTTTCTGGGAGTGCGGTGGCAGGATGGTCGCCGTCACATTCCTCAGGATGTGATCAACAAAGTCTCTACCATGGCAGTTCCCACCAGTAAGAAGGACACACTTTCTTTCCTTGGTGTGGTGGGATTTTGGAGACTACACATTCCTGGTTTCAGTCAGATTGTCAAACCTCTGCATGATGTGACTCGTAAGAGAAACAATTTCGAGTGGGGACCTGAACAACAAGCAGCCTTTGATCAGATCAAACGAGAAGTAGTCCATGCAGTGGGCCTGGGACCTGTGAGATCTGGTCCAGACATTAAAAACATTCTGTACACGGCTGCCAGTGATAATGGTCCAACTTGGAGTCTTTGGCAGAGAGCTCCAAATGAGACACGTGGTCGTCCACTTGGTTTCTGGGGACGTTGTTACAGAGGTTCAGAGACAAATTACACTGCAACTGAGAAAGAGATTCTAGCAGCCTATGAGGGAGTGAAAGCAGCTTCTGAAGTGATTGGAACTGAGTCACAATTGCTTTTAGCTCCTAGACTGCCAGTTCTTAACTGGATGTTCAAGGGCAAAGGTTCATCACCTCATCATGCCACAGATGCAACCTGGTCTAAATGGATGGCTTTGATAACCCAACGAGCACGAATGGGTAATCTTGACCGACCTGGTCTGGTGGAGGTGATCACCAACTGGCCGGAAGGCACAGACTGTCCCAAACCTCCAGAGGAGAAAATAACTCGTGCTGAGGAAGCTCCTCCCTATGGTGATCTCTCTGATCAGGAAAAGAACTATGCTTTGTTCACAGATGGTTCCTGTCGTATTGTTGGGAACAAGCGAATATGGAAGTCAGCGGTTTGGAGTCCAACCAGGAGAGTTACCGAAACGAAAGATGGAGAAGGAGAATCCAGTCAGTTCGCTGAGGTAAAAGCTGTCCAACTTGCTCTTGATGTGGCTGAACGTGAGAATTGGCCTATCCTTTACCTCTACACCGACTCGTGGATGGTAGCCAATGCTCTATGGGGTTGGCTAAAGGACTGGAAGAAGAATGGTTGGCAGAGGAAAGGAAAGCCTATTTGGTGTGCTGATCTATGGCAGGACATTGATGCACGGCTGGAGAAAACTCCAGTGAAGGTGCGGCACGTAGATGCACACATGCCTAAGAGCAGAGCAACTGAGGAACATCAACATAATCAGAAGGCAGATCAAGCTGCTAAGATTGCTCAAGCTGATACCAACTCTGAACTTGACATTGACCTTGATTGGAAACACCGAGGTGAGCTGTTCTTAGCTCGGTGGGCCCATGACTCATCTGGACATCAAGGCAGAGATGGAACATACCGATGGGCTCGTGATAGGTCAATTGACTTGTCCATGGACGCTATCACCCAAGTCATCTATGACTGTGACATTTGTGCTGCTATTAAGCAGGCTAAGCGAGTCAAGCCCTTATGGTATGGTGAGAGATGGTCAAAGTACAAGTATGGTGAAGCCTGGCAGATTGACTACATCACTTTACCTCGATCTCGTTCTGGCAAGCAGTATGTGCTAACGATGGTAGAAGCCAGCACTGGATGGTTGGAAACCTATCCAGTTCCACATGCTACTGCACGTAACACCATTGTTGGTTTGGAGAGACAGATCTTGTGGAGACATGGAACTCCAGAGAGAATTGAGTCAGACAATGGTACTCATTTCAAGAACAATCTTGTGAAAAACTGGGCCAAAGAGCATGGTATTGAATGGATCTATCACATACCCTACTATGCACCAGCTTCAGGGAAGATTGAACGCTACAATGGTTTGCTGAAAACCACCCTAAAAGCCATGGGGGGTGGAACTCTGAAAAACTGGGACAAACATTTAGCACAAGCTACTTGGTTGGTAAATAGTAGAGGTTCAGTAAACAGAGCAGGACCTGCACAATCAGATTTGGTCCAAACAGTAGACGGTGATAAAGTTCCTGTTGTACGTGAGAAGAATCTGTTAGGGAAAACTGTTTGGGTATTTTCTCCTTCGGGTGAAGGGAAACCTGTCCGAGGGGTGGTTTCTGCTGAAGGTCCTGGTCATACATACTGGGTAATGCAGGAGAATGGTGAAATCCAGTGTATTCCACAGAGAAATTTAACCTTAGCTGAGAGAATTTAAATTCAAGTTGTTAGGAGTTTTCTGTTCTAGATAACATCGGCGCCCAACACTGAGAGAATCTACGATAGAATCTACAGTACGTGAGCACGAACCCAACATCATCTGGGAGTCCCTGTTCTGAGCTTTTGAATCACCTACATTTGATTAAAGTGTGAACTGAATTTGTATATATTATTTTAGTGTAAATATTGGTTTAGATTAGATTGGATAATTCTCAGCGATACTCTGAGCGAAGTAGACAGGGGTGGATTGTGCTAGTTTGAAGCAAGCTGGAATGTTTTGGTAGAAGAACTAGATAACGGGCAGTGAAATGAAAAACAATTGTGTCTACTTCTCTCACAGTCACGCTGAGAACTCTGGGAAGAAGAAAGACTTTTTCTCCATTTTGTTTCTCACTTTTGCTTTTGCCTTAGACCTGGTCACATCTCATTAACCCTGCTCCTACTAACCCTGCTCCCTAACCTCTTGGCTGCACCTCTTTTCTTCCTGAGAACTGGGGTAAGGCTGAGAGGGCCGGGGGGAGGTGTTGGGGTGGTTTGAGAGCCCCTCCTGGGGACCTAGGTTTCTGGGAGGGGAGTTGTGCTTTTGTATTGTTTATCCTTTGTATATAACTGTATATAATTGTATATAACTGTATATATTGTAAATAGCTGCTTGTAAATTCTGCTAGCTGTAAATAAATTGCTTCATCTATATTCCCAGAGGCCGTCTGAGTTAGCTGGGGCAAATACAAAAGTGTGGGAGGGGCGGGGTAACCCCCAAACCATCACAGATGTAAACGTGTTTCTGCTTCAAAGGAAAGCAGCTAGGAGAAAGTTTCTTTTGCCAGTGTGTGAGGGAGCTGGAAAGCTGCAGAATGGTGCAGGGCATTCCAGGCTAGGCCATTCCTGGCTGGGTCTACACACAGAAGTAATGCTTTTTCTAACCGGCATTTCTATGGTTCTTCAATGGGGCTAGGATGTAAACGTGTTTCTGCTTCAAAGGAAAGCAGCTAGGAGAAAGTTTCTTTTGCCAGTGTGTGAGGGAGCTGGAAAGCTGCAGAATGGTGCAGGGGATTCCAGGCTAGGCCATTCCTGGCTGGGTCTACATACAGAAGTAATGCTTTTTCTAACCGGCATTTCTATGGTTCTTCAATGGGGCTAGAATGTAAACGTGTTTCTGCTTCAAAGGAAAGCAGCTAGGAGAAAGTTTCTTTTGCCAGTGTGTGAGGGAGCTGGAAAGCTGCAGAATGGTGCAGGGCATTCCAGGCTAGGCCATTCCTGGCTGGGTCTACACACAGAAGTAATGCTTTTTCTAACCGGCATTTCTATGGTTCTTCAATGGGGCTAGGATGTAAACGTGTTTCTGCTTCAAAGGAAAGCAGCTAGGAGAAAGTTTCTTTTGCCAGTGTGTGAGGGAGCTGGAAAGCTGCAGAATGGTGCAGGGCATTCCAGGCTAGGCCATTCCTGGCTGGGTCTACACACAGAAGTAATGCTTTTTCTAACCGGCATTTCTATGGTTCTTCAATGGGGCTAGGATGTAAACGTGTTTCTGCTTCAAAGGAAAGCCGCTAGGAGAAAGTTTCTTTTGCCAGTGTGTGAGGGAGCTGGAAAGCTGCAGAATGGTGCAGGGGATTCCAGGTTAGGCCATTCCTGGCTGGGTCTACACACCGAAGTAATGCTTTTTCTAACTGGCATTTCTATGGTTCTTCAATGGGGCTAGGATGTAAACGTGTTTCTGCTTCAAAGGAAAGCAGCTAGGAGAAAGTTTCTTTTGCCAGTGTGTGAGGGAGCTGGAAAGCTGCAGAATGGTGCAGGGGATTCCAGGCTAGGCCATTCCTGGCTGGGTCTACACACAGAAGTAATGCTTTATCTAACCGGCATTTCTATGGTTCTTCAATGGGGCTAGGATGTAAACGTGTTTCTGCTTCAAAGGAAAGCAGCTAGGAGAAAGTTTCTCTTGCCATTGTGTGACGCAGCTGGAAAGCTGCAGAATGGTGCAGGGGATTCCAGGCTAGGCCATTCCTGGCTGGGTCTACACACAGAAGTAATGCTTTTTCTAACCGGCATTTCTATGGTTCTTCAATGGGGCTAGGATGTAAACGTGTTTCTGCTTCAAAGGAAAGCAGCTAGGAGAAAGTTTCTTTTGCCAGTGTGTGAGGGAGCTGGAAAGCTGCAGAATGGTGCAGGGCATTCCAGGCTAGGCCATTCCTGGCTGGGTCTACACACAGAAGTAATGCTTTTTCTAACCGGCATTTCTATGGTTCTTCAATGGGGCTAGGATGTAAACGTGTTTCTGCTTCAAAGGAAAGCAGCTAGGAGAAAGTTTCTTTTGCCAGTGTGTGAGGGAGCTGGAAAGCTGCAGAATGGTGCAGGGGATTCCAGGCTAGGCCATTCCTGGCTGGGTCTACATACAGAAGTAATGCTTTTTCTAACCGGCATTTCTATGGTTCTTCAATGGGGCTAGAATGTAAACGTGTTTCTGCTTCAAAGGAAAGCAGCTAGGAGAAAGTTTCTTTTGCCAGTGTGTGAGGGAGCTGGAAAGCTGCAGAATGGTGCAGG
This sequence comes from Pogoniulus pusillus, assembly GCF_015220805.1. Classification (NCBI taxonomy): domain Eukaryota; kingdom Metazoa; phylum Chordata; class Aves; order Piciformes; family Lybiidae; genus Pogoniulus; species Pogoniulus pusillus. Next base: position 23,944 of record NW_026974586.1, read on the forward strand.
GCATTCCAGGCTAGGCCATTCCTGGCTGGGTCTACACACAGAAGTAATGCTTTTTCTAACCGGCATTTCTATGGTTCTTCAATGGGGCTAGGATGTAAACGTGTTTCTGCTTCAAAGGAAAGCAGCTAGGAGAAAGTTTCTTTTGCCAGTGTGTGAGGGAGCTGGAAAGCTGCAGAATGGTGCAGGGGATTCCAGGCTAGGCCATTCCTGGCTGGGTCTACACACAGAAGTAATGCTTTTTCTAACCGGCATTTCTATGGTTCTTCAATGGGGCTAGGATGTAAACGTGTTTCTGCTTCAAAGGAAAGCAGCTAGGAGAAAGTTTCTTGTGGCAGTGTGTGACGCAGCTGGAAAGCTGCAGAATGGTGCAGGGGATTCCAGGCTAGGCCATTCCTGGCTGGGTCTACACACAGAAGTAATGCTTTTTCTAACCGGCATTTCTATGGTTCTTCAGTGGGACGAGGATGTAAACGTGTTTCTGCTTCAAAGGAAAGCAGCTAGGAGAAAGTTTCTTTTGCCAGTGTGTGAGGGAGCTGGAAAGCTGCAGAATGGTGCAGGGGATTCCAGGCTAGGCCATTCCTGGCTGGGTCTACACACAGAAGGAGTGCTTTTTCTAACCGGCATTTCTATGGTTCTTCAATGGGGCTAGGATGTAAACGTGTTTCTGCTTCAAAGGAAAGCAGCTAGGAGAAAGTTTCTTTTGCCAGTGTGTGAGGGAGCTGAAAGCTGCAGAATGGTGTAGGGGATTCCAGGCTAGGGCATTCCTGGCTGGGTCTACACTCAGAAGTAATGCTTTTTCTAACCGCATTTCTATGGTTCTTCAATGGGGCTAGGATGTAAACGTGTTTCTGCTTCAAAGGAAAGCAGCTAGGAGAAAGTTTCTTTTGCCAGTGTGTGAGGGAGCTGGAAAGCTGCAGAATGGTGCAGGGCATTCCAGGCTAGGTCATTCCTGGCTGGGTCTACACACAGAAGTAATGCTTTTTCTATCCGGCATTTCTATGGTTCTTCAATGGGGCTAGTATGTAAACGTGTTTCTGCTTCAAAGGAAAGCAGCTAGGAGAAAGTTTCTTTTGCCAGTGTGTGAGGGAGCTGGAAAGCGGCAGAATGGTGGCAGGGCATTCCAGTCTACGCCATTCCTGACTGGTCTATAAGCAGAAGTAATCGTTTTTCTAACCGGCATTTCTATGGTTTCTTCAATGGGGCTAGGATGTAAACGTGTTTCTGCTTCAAAGGAAAGCAGCTAGGAGAAAGTTCTTTGCCAGTGTGTGACGGCAGCTGGAAACCTGCAGAATGGTGCAGGGGATTCCAGGCTAGGCATTCCTGGCTGGGTCTACACACAGAAGTAATGCTTTTTCTAACCGGCATTTCTATGGTTCTTCAATGGGGCTAGGAAGTAAACGTGTTTCCTGCTTCAAAGGAAAGCAGCTAGGAGAAAGTTTCTTTTGCCAGTGTGTGACGCAGCTGGAAAGCTGCAGAATGGTGCAGGGGATTCCAGGCTAGGCCATTCCTGGCTGGGTCTACACACAGAAGTAATGCTTTTTCCAACCGGCATTTCTATGGTTCTTAATTGGGGCTAGGATGTAATCGTGTTTCTGCTTCAAAGGAAAGCAGCTAGGAGAAAGTTTCTTTTGCCAGTGTGTGAGGGAGCTGGAAAGCTGCAGAATGGTGCAGGGGATTCAGGATAGGCCATTCCTGGCTGGGTCTACACACAGAAGTAATGCTTTTTCTAACCGGCATTTCTATGGTTCTTCAATGGGGCTAGGATGTAAACGTGTTTCTGCTTCAAAGGAAAGCAGCTATGAGAAAGTTTCTTTTGCCAGTGTGTGAGGGAGCTGGAAAGCTGCAGAATGGTGCAGGGGATTCCAGGCTAGGCCATTCCTGGCTGGTCTACACACAGAAGTAATGCTTTTTCTAACCGTCATTTCTGTGGTTCTTCAATGGGGCTAGGATGTAAACGTGTTTCTGCTTCAAAGGAAAGCAGCTAGGAGAAAGTTTCTTTTGCCAGTGTGTGAGGGAGCTGGAAAGCTGCAGAATGGTGCAGGGGATTCCAGGCTGGGCCATTCCTGGCTGGGTCTACACACAGAAGTAATGCTTTTTCTAACCGGCATTTCTATGGTTCTTCAGTGGGGCTAGGATGTAAACGTGTTTCTGCTTCAAAGGAAAGCAGCTAGGAGAAAGTTTCTTTTGCCAGTGTGTGAGGGAGCTGGAAAGCTGCAGAATGGTGTAGGGGATACCCAGCTAGGCCATTCCTGGCTGGGTCTACACACAGAAGTAATGCTTTTTCTAACCGGGATTTCTATAGTTCTTCAGTGGGGCTAGGATGTAAACGTGTTTCTGCTTCAAAGGAAAGCAGCTAGGAGAAAGTTTCTTTTGCCAGTGTGTGAGGGAGCTGGAAAGCTGCAGAATGGTGGCAGGGCATTCCAGGCTAGGCCATTCCTGGCTGGGTCTACACAGCAGAAGTAATGCTTTTTCTAACCTGCATTTCTATGGTTCTTCAATGGGGCTAGGATGTAAACGTGTTTCTGCTTCAAAGGAAAGCAGCTAGGAGAAAGTTTCTTTTGCCAGTGTGTGAGGGAGCTGGAAAGCTGCAGAATGGTGCAGGGGATTCCAGGCTAGGCCATTCCTGGCTGGGTCTACACACAGAAGTAATGCTTTTTCTAACCGGCATTTCTATGGTTCTTCAATGGGGCTAGGATGTAAACGTGTTTCTGCTTCAAAGGAAAGCAGCTAGGAGAAAGTTTCTTTTGCCAGTGTGTGAGGGAGCTGGAAAGCTGCAGAATGGTGCAGGGGATTCCAGGCTAGGCCATTCCTGGCTGGGTCTACAAGCAGAAGTAGTGCTTTTTCTAACCGGCATTTCTATGGTTCTTCAATGGGGCTAGGATGTAAACGTGTTTCTGCTTCAAAGGAAAGCAGCTAGGAGAAAGTTTCTTTTGCCAGTGTGTGAGGGAGCTGGAAAGCTGCAGAATGGTGCAGGGGATTCCAGGCTAGGCCATTCCTGGCTGGGTCTATAAGCAGAAGTAATGCTTTTTCTAACCGGCATTTCTATGGTTCTTCAATGGGGCTAGGATGTAAACGTGTTTCTGCTTCAAAGGAAAGCAGCTAGGAGAAAGTTTCTTTTGCCAGTGTGTGAGGGAGCTGGAAAGCTGCAGAATGGTGCAGGGGATTCCAGGCTAGGCCATTCCTGGCTGGGTCTATAAGCAGAAGTATTGCTTTTTCTAACCGGCATTTCTATGGTTCTTCAATGGGGCTAGGATGTAAACGTGTTTCTGCTTCAAAGGAAAGCAGCTAGGAGAAAGTTTCTTTTGCCAGTGTGTGAGGGAGCTGGAAAGCTGCAGAATGGTGCAGGGGATTCCAGGCTAGGCCATTCCTGGCTGGGTCTATAAGCAGAAGTAATGCTTTTTCTAACCGGCATTTCTATGGTTCTTCAATGGGGCTAGGATGTAAACGTGTTTCTGCTTCAAAGGAAAGCAGCTAGGAGAAAGTTTCTTTTGCCAGTGTGTGAGCGAGCTGGAAAGCTGCAGAATGGTGCAGGGGATTCCAGGCTAGGCCATTCCTGGCTGGGTCTACAAGCAGAAGTAGTGCTTTTTCTAACCGGCATTTCTATGGTTCTTCAATGGGGCTAGGATGTAAACGTGTTTCTGCTTCAAAGGAAAGCAGCTAGGAGAAAGTTTCTTTTGCCAGTGTGTGAGGGAGCTGGAAAGCTGCAGAATGGTGCAGGGGATTCCAGGCTAGGCCATTCCTGGCTGGGTCTACACTCAGAAGTAATGCTTTTTCTAACCGGCATTTCTATGGTTCTTCAATGGGGCTAGGATGTAAACGTGTTTCTGCTTCAAAGGAAAGCAGCTAGGAGAAAGTTTCTTTTGCCAGTGTGTGAGGGAGCTGGAAAGCTGCAGAATGGTGCAGGGGATTCCAGGCTAGGCCATTCCTGGCTGGGTCTACACACAGAAGTAATGCTTTTTCTAACCGGCATTTCTATGGTTCTTCAATGGGGCTAGGATGTAAACGTGTTTCTGCTTCAAAGGAAAGCAGCTAGGAGAAAGTTTCTTTTGCCAGTGTGTGAGGGAGCTGGAAAGCTGCAGAATGGTGCAGGGGATTCCAGGCTAGGCCATTCCTGGCTGGGTCTACACACAGAAGTAATGCTTTTTCTAACCGGCATTTCTATGGTTCTTCAATGGGGCTAGGATGTAAACGTGTTTCTGCTTCAAAGGAAAGCAGCTAGGAGAAAGTTTCTTTTGCCAGTGTGTGAGGGAGCTGGAAAGCTGCAGAATGGTGCAGGGGATTCCAGGCTAGGCCATTCCTGGCTGGGTCTACACGCAGAAGTAATGCTTTTTCTAACCGGCATTTCTATGGTTCTTCAATGGGGCTAGGATGTAAACGTGTTTCTGCTTCAAAGGAAAGCAGCTAGGAGAAAGTTTCTTTTGCCAGTGTGTGAGGGAGCTGGAAAGCTGCAGAATGGTGCAGGGGATTCCAGGCTAGGCCATTCCTGGCTGGGTCTACACACAGAAGTAATGCTTTTTCTAACCGGCATTTCTATGGTTCTTCAATGGGGCTAGGATGTAAACGTGTTTCTGCTTCAAAGGAAAGCAGCTAGGAGAAAGTTTCTTTTGCCAGTGTGTGAGGGAGCTGGAAAGCTGCAGAATGGTGCAGGGGATTCCAGGCTAGGCCATTCCTGGCTGGGTCTACAAGCAGAAGTAATGCTTTTTCTAACCGGCATTTCTATGGTTCTTCAATGGGGCTAGGATGTAAACGTGTTTCTGCTTCAAAGGAAAGCAGCTAGGAGAAAGTTTCTTTTGCCAGTGTGTGAGGGAGCTGGAAAGCTGCAGAATGGTGCAGGGGATTCCAGGCTAGGCCATTCCTGGCTGGGTCTACACACAGAAGTAATGCTTTTTCTAACCGGCATTTCTATGGTTCTTCAATGGGGCTAGGATGTAAACGTGTTTCTGCTTCAAAGGAAAGCAGCTAGGAGAAAGTTTCTTTTGCCAGTGTGTGAGGGAGCTGGAAAGCTGCAGAATGGTGCAGGGGATTCCAGGCTAGGCCATTCCTGGCTGGGTCTACACGCAGAAGTAATGCTTTTTCTAACCGGCATTTCTATGGTTCTTCAATGGGGCTAGGATGTAAACGTGTTTCTGCTTCAAAGGAAAGCAGCTAGGAGAAAGTTTCTTTTGCCAGTGTGTGAGGGAGCTGGAAAGCTGCAGAATGGTGCAGGGGATTCCAGGCTAGGCCATTCCTGGCTGGGTCTACACACAGAAGTAATGCTTTTTCTAACCGGCATTTCTATGGTTCTTCAATGGGGCTAGGATGTAAACGTGTTTCTGCTTCAAAGGAAAGCAGCTAGGAGAAAGTTTCTTTTGCCAGTGTGTGAGGGAGCTGGAAAGCTGCAGAATGGTGCAGGGGATTCCAGGCTAGGCCATTCCTGGCTGGGTCTACACACAGAAGTAATGCTTTTTCTAACCGGCATTTCTATGGTTCTTCAATGGGGCTAGGATGTAAACGTGTTTCTGCTTCAAAGGAAAGCAGCTAGGAGAAAGTTTCTTTTGCCAGTGTGTGAGGGAGCTGGAAAGCTGCAGAATGGTGCAGGGGATTCCAGGCTAGGCCATTCCTGGCTGGGTCTACAAGCAGAAGTAATGCTTTTTCTAACCGGCATTTCTATGGTTCTTCAATGGGGCTAGGATGTAAACGTGTTTCTGCTTCAAAGGAAAGCAGCTAGGAGAAAGTTTCTTTTGCCAGTGTGTGAGGGAGCTGGAAAGCTGCAGAATGGTGCAGGGGATTCCAGGCTAGGCCATTCCTGGCTGGGTCTACACACAGAAGTAATGCTTTTTCTAACCGGCATTTCTATGGTTCTTCAATGGGGCTAGGATGTAAACGTGTTTCTGCTTCAAAGGAAAGCAGCTAGGAGAAAGTTTCTTTTGCCAGTGTGTGAGGGAGCTGGAAAGCTGCAGAATGGTGCAGGGGATTCCAGGCTAGGCCATTCCTGGCTGGGTCTACACAGCAGAAGTAATGCTTTTTCTAACCGGCATTTCTATGGTTCTTCAATGGGGCTAGGATGTAAACGTGTTTCTGCTTCAAAGGAAAGCAGCTAGGAGAAAGTTTCTTTTGCCAGTGTGTGAGGGAGCTGGAAAGCTGCAGAATGGTGCAGGGGATTCCAGGCTAGGCCATTCCTGGCTGGGTCTACACACAGAAGTAATGCTTTTTCTAACCGGCATTTCTATGGTTCTTCAATGGGGCTAGGATGTAAACGTGTTTCTGCTTCAAAGGAAAGCAGCTAGGAGAAAGTTTCTTTTGCCAGTGTGTGAGGGAGCTGGAAAGCTGCAGAATGGTGCAGGGGATTCCAGGCTAGGCCATTCCTGGCTGGGTCTACACACAGAAGTAATGCTTTTTCTAACCGGCATTTCTATGGTTCTTCAATGGGGCTAGGATGTAAACGTGTTTCTGCTTCAAAGGAAAGCAGCTAGGAGAAAGTTTCTTTTGCCAGTGTGTGAGGGAGCTGGAAAGCTGCAGAATGGTGCAGGGGATTCCAGGCTAGGCCATTCCTGGCTGGGTCTACACAGCAGAAGTAATGCTTTTTCTAACCGGCATTTCTATGGTTCTTCAATGGGGCTAGGATGTAAACGTGTTTCTGCTTCAAAGGAAAGCAGCTAGGAGAAAGTTTCTTTTGCCAGTGTGTGACGCAGCTGGAAAGCTGCAGAATGGTGCAGGGCATTCCAGGCTAGGCCATTCCTGGCTGGGTCTACAAGCAGAAGTAATGCTTTTTCTAACCGGCATTTCTATGGTTCTTCAATGGGGCTAGGATGTAAACGTGTTTCTGCTTCAAAGGAAAGCAGCTAGGAGAAAGTTTCTTTTGCCAGTGTGTGAGGGAGCTGGAAAGCTGCAGAATGGTGCAGGGGATTCCAGGCTAGGCCATTCCTGGCTGGGTCTACACACAGAAGTAATGCTTTTTCTAACCGGCATTTCTATGGTTCTTCAATGGGGCTAGGATGTAAACGTGTTTCTGCTTCAAAGGAAAGCAGCTAGGAGAAAGTTTCTTTTGCCAGTGTGTGAGGCAGCTGGAAAGCTGCAGAATGGTGCAGGGGATTCCAGGCTAGGCCATTCCTGGCTGGGTCTACAAGCAGAAGTAATGCTTTTTCTAACCGGCATTTCTATGGTTCTTCAATGGGGCTAGGATGTAAACGTGTTTCTGCTTCAAAGGAAAGCAGCTAGGAGAAAGTTTCTTTTGCCAGTGTGTGAGGGAGCTGGAAAGCTGCAGAATGGTGCAGGGGATTCCAGGCTAGGCCATTCCTGGCTGGGTCTACACACAGAAGTAATGCTTTTTCTAACCGGCATTTCTATGGTTCTTCAATGGGGCTAGGATGTAAACGTGTTTCTGCTTCAAAGGAAAGCAGCTAGGAGAAAGTTTCTTTTGCCAGTGTGTGAGGGAGCTGGAAAGCTGCAGAATGGTGCAGGGGATTCCAGGCTAGGCCATTCCTGGCTGGGTCTACACACAGAAGTAATGCTTTTTCTAACCGGCATTTCTATGGTTCTTCAATGGGGCTAGGATGTAAACGTGTTTCTGCTTCAAAGGAAAGCAGCTAGGAGAAAGTTTCTTTTGCCAGTGTGTGAGGGAGCTGGAAAGCTGCAGAATGGTGCAGGGGATTCCAGGCTAGGCCATTCCTGGCTGGGTCTACACACAGAAGTAATGCTTTTTCTAACCGGCATTTCTATGGTTCTTCAATGGGGCTAGGATGTAAACGTGTTTCTGCTTCAAAGGAAAGCAGCTAGGAGAAAGTTTCTTTTGCCAGTGTGTGAGGGAGCTGGAAAGCTGCAGAATGGTGCAGGGGATTCCAGGCTAGGCCATTCCTGGCTGGGTCTACACACAGAAGTAATGCTTTTTCTAACCGGCATTTCTATGGTTCTTCAATGGGGCTAGGATGTAAACGTGTTTCTGCTTCAAAGGAAAGCAGCTAGGAGAAAGTTTCTTTTGCCAGTGTGTGAGGGAGCTGGAAAGCTGCAGAATGGTGCAGGGGATTCCAGGCTAGGCCATTCCTGGCTGGGTCTACACACAGAAGTAATGCTTTTTCTAACCGGCATTTCTATGGTTCTTCAATGGGGCTAGGATGTAAACGTGTTTCTGCTTCAAAGGAAAGCAGCTAGGAGAAAGTTTCTTTTGCCAGTGTGTGAGGCAGCTGGAAAGCTGCAGAATGGTGCAGGGGATTCCAGGCTAGGCCATTCCTGGCTGGGTCTACACAGCAGAAGTAATGCTTTTTCTAACCGGCATTTCTATGGTTCTTCAATGGGGCTAGGATGTAAACGTGTTTCTGCTTCAAAGGAAAGCAGCTAGGAGAAAGTTTCTTTTGCCAGTGTGTGACGGAGCTGGAAAGCTGCAGAATGGTGCAGGGGATTCCAGGCTAGGCCATTCCTGGCTGGGTCTACACAGCAGAAGTAATGCTTTTTCTAACCGGCATTTCTATGGTTCTTCAATGGGGCTAGGATGTAAACGTGTTTCTGCTTCAAAGGAAAGCAGCTAGGAGAAAGTTTCTTTTGCCAGTGTGTGAGGGAGCTGGAAAGCTGCAGAATGGTGCAGGGGATTCCAGGCTAGGCCATTCCTGGCTGGGTCTACACACAGAAGTAATGCTTTTTCTAACCGGCATTTCTATGGTTCTTCAATGGGGCTAGGATGTAAACGTGTTTCTGCTTCAAAGGAAAGCAGCTAGGAGAAAGTTTCTTTTGCCAGTGTGTGAGGGAGCTGGAAAGCTGCAGAATGGTGCAGGGGATTCCAGGCTAGGCCATTCCTGGCTGGGTCTACACACAGAAGTAATGCTTTTTCTAACCGGCATTTCTATGGTTCTTCAATGGGGCTAGGATGTAAACGTGTTTCTGCTTCAAAGGAAAGCAGCTAGGAGAAAGTTTCTTTTGCCAGTGTGTGAGGGAGCTGGAAAGCTGCAGAATGGTGCAGGGGATTCCAGGCTAGGCCATTCCTGGCTGGGTCTACACACAGAAGTAATGCTTTTTCTAACCGGCATTTCTATGGTTCTTCAATGGGGCTAGGATGTAAACGTGTTTCTGCTTCAAAGGAAAGCAGCTAGGAGAAAGTTTCTTTTGCCAGTGTGTGAGGGAGCTGGAAAGCTGCAGAATGGTGCAGGGGATTCCAGGCTAGGCCATTCCTGGCTGGGTCTACACAGCAGAAGTAATGCTTTTTCTAACCGGCATTTCTATGGTTCTTCAATGGGGCTAGGATGTAAACGTGTTTCTGCTTCAAAGGAATGCAGCTAGGAGAAAGTTTCTTTTGCCAGTGTGTGAGGGAGCTGGAAAGCTGCAGAATGGTGCAGGGGATTCCAGGCTAGGCCATTCCTGGCTGGGTCTACACACAGAAGTAATGCTTTTTCTAACCGGCATTTCTATGGTTCTTCAATGGGGCTAGGATGTAAACGTGTTTCTGCTTCAAAGGAAAGCAGCTAGGAGAAAGTTTCTTTTGCCAGTGTGTGAGGGAGCTGGAAAGCTGCAGAATGGTGCAGGGGATTCCAGGCTAGGCCATTCCTGGCTGGGTCTACACACAGAAGTAATGCTTTTTCTAACCGGCATTTCTATGGTTCTTCAATGGGGCTAGGATGTAAACGTGTTTCTGCTTCAAAGGAAAGCAGCTAGGAGAAAGTTTCTTTTGCCAGTGTGTGAGGGAGCTGGAAAGCTGCAGAATGGTGCAGGGGATTCCAGGCTAGGCCATTCCTGGCTGGGTCTACACAGCAGAAGTAATGCTTTTTCTAACCGGCATTTCTATGGTTCTTCAATGGGGCTAGGATGTAAACGTGTTTCTGCTTCAAAGGAAAGCAGCTAGGAGAAAGTTTCTTTTGCCAGTGTGTGAGGCAGCTGGAAAGCTGCAGAATGGTGCAGGGGATTCCAGGCTAGGCCATTCCTGGCTGGGTCTACACACAGAAGTAATGCTTTTTCTAACCGGCATTTCTATGGTTCTTCAATGGGGCTAGGATGTAAACGTGTTTCTGCTTCAAAGGAAAGCAGCTAGGAGAAAGTTTCTTTTGCCAGTGTGTGACGGAGCTGGAAAGCTGCAGAATGGTGCAGGGGATTCCAGGCTAGGCCATTCCTGGCTGGGTCTACACACAGAAGTAATGCTTTTTCTAACCGGCATTTCTATGGTTCTTCAATGGGGCTAGGATGTAAACGTGTTTCTGCTTCAAAGGAAAGCAGCTAGGAGAAAGTTTCTTTTGCCAGTGTGTGAGGGAGCTGGAAAGCTGCAGAATGGTGCAGGGGATTCCAGGCTAGGCCATTCCTGGCTGGGTCTACACACAGAAGTAATGCTTTTTCTAACCGGCATTTCTATGGTTCTTCAATGGGGCTAGGATGTAAACGTGTTTCTGCTTCAAAGGAAAGCAGCTAGGAGAAAGTTTCTTTTGCCAGTGTGTGAGGGAGCTGGAAAGCTGCAGAATGGTGCAGGGGATTCCAGGCTAGGCCATTCCTGGCTGGGTCTACAAGCAGAAGTAATGCTTTTTCTAACCGGCATTTCTATGGTTCTTCAATGGGGCTAGGATGTAAACGTGTTTCTGCTTCAAAGGAAAGCAGCTAGGAGAAAGTTTCTTTTGCCAGTGTGTGACGGAGCTGGAAAGCTGCAGAATGGTGCAGGGGATTCCAGGCTAGGCCATTCCTGGCTGGGTCTACACACAGAAGTAATGCTTTTTCTAACCGGCATTTCTATGGTTCTTCAATGGGGCTAGGATGTAAACGTGTTTCTGCTTCAAAGGAAAGCAGCTAGGAGAAAGTTTCTTTTGCCAGTGTGTGAGGGAGCTGGAAAGCTGCAGAATGGTGCAGGGGATTCCAGGCTAGGCCATTCCTGGCTGGGTCTACACACAGAAGTAATGCTTTTTCTAACCGGCATTTCTATGGTTCTTCAATGGGGCTAGGATGTAAACGTGTTTCTGCTTCAAAGGAAAGCAGCTAGGAGAAAGTTTCTTTTGCCAGTGTGTGACGCAGCTGGAAAGCTGCAGAATGGTGCAGGGGATTCCAGGCTAGGCCATTCCTGGCTGGGTCTACACACAGAAGTAATGCTTTTTCTAACCGGCATTTCTATGGTTCTTCAATGGGGCTAGGATGTAAACGTGTTTCTGCTTCAAAGGAAAGCAGCTAGGAGAAAGTTTCTTTTGCCAGTGTGTGAGGGAGCTGGAAAGCTGCAGAATGGTGCAGGGGATTCCAGGCTAGGCCATTCCTGGCTGGGTCTACACACAGAAGTAATGCTTTTTCTAACCGGCATTTCTATGGTTCTTCAATGGGGCTAGGATGTAAACGTGTTTCTGCTTCAAAGGAAAGCAGCTAGGAGAAAGTTTCTTTTGCCAGTGTGTGAGGGAGCTGGAAAGCTGCAGAATGGTGCAGGGGATTCCAGGCTAGGCCATTCCTGGCTGGGTCTACACGCAGAAGTAATGCTTTTTCTAACCGGCATTTCTATGGTTCTTCAATGGGGCTAGGATGTAAACGTGTTTCTGCTTCAAAGGAAAGCAGCTAGGAGAAAGTTTCTTTTGCCAGTGTGTGAGGGAGCTGGAAAGCTGCAGAATGGTGCAGGGGATTCCAGGCTAGGCCATTCCTGGCTGGGTCTACACACAGAAGTAATGCTTTTTCTAACCGGCATTTCTATGGTTCTTCAATGGGGCTAGGATGTAAACGTGTTTCTGCTTCAAAGGAAAGCAGCTAGGAGAAAGTTTCTTTTGCCAGTGTGTGAGGGAGCTGGAAAGCTGCAGAATGGTGCAGGGGATTCCAGGCTAGGCCATTCCTGGCTGGGTCTACACACAGAAGTAATGCTTTTTCTAACCGGCATTTCTATGGTTCTTCAATGGGGCTAGGATGTAAACGTGTTTCTGCTTCAAAGGAAAGCAGCTAGGAGAAAGTTTCTTTTGCCAGTGTGTGAGGGAGCTGGAAAGCTGCAGAATGGTGCAGGGGATTCCAGGCTAGGCCATTCCTGGCTGGGTCTACACACAGAAGTAATGCTTTTTCTAACCGGCATTTCTATGGTTCTTCAATGGGGCTAGGATGTAAACGTGTTTCTGCTTCAAAGGAAAGCAGCTAGGAGAAAGTTTCTTTTGCCAGTGTGTGAGGGAGCTGGAAAGCTGCAGAATGGTGCAGGGGATTCCAGGCTAGGCCATTCCTGGCTGGGTCTACACACAGAAGTAATGCTTTTCTAACCGGCATTTCTATGGTTCTTCAATGGGGCTAGGATGTAAACGTGTTTCTGCTTCAAAGGAAAGCAGCTAGGAGAAAGTTTCTTTTGCCAGTGTGTGACGCAGCTGGAAAGCTGCAGAATGGTGCAGGGGATTCCAGGCTAGGCCATTCCTGGCTGGGTCTACACACAGAAGTAATGCTTTTTCTAACCGGCATTTCTATGGTTCTTCAATGGGGCTAGGATGTAAACGTGTTTCTGCTTCAAAGGAAAGCAGCTAGGAGAAAGTTTCTTTTGCCAGTGTGTGACGCAGCTGGAAAGCTGCAGAATGGTGCAGGGGATTCCAGGCTAGGCCATTCCTGGCTGGGTCTATAATCAGAAGTAATGCTTTTTCTAACCGGCATTTCTATGGTTCTTCAATGGGGCTAGGATGTAAACGTGTTTCTGCTTCAAAGGAAAGCAGCTAGGAGAAAGTTTCTTTTGCCAGTGTGTGAGGGAGCTGGAAAGCTGCAGAATGGTGCAGGGGATTCCAGGCTAGGCCATTCCTGGCTGGGTCTACACACAGAAGGAGTGCTTTTTCTAACCGGCATTTCTATGGTTCTTCAATGGGGCTAGGATGTAAACGTGTTTCTGCTTCAAAGGAAAGCAGCTAGGAGAAAGTTTCTTTTGCCAGTGTGTGAGGGAGCTGGAAAGCTGCAGAATGGTGCAGGGGATTCCAGGCTAGGCCATTCCTGGCTGGGTCTACACGCAGAAGTAATGCTTTTTCTAACCGGCATTTCTATGGTTCTTCAATGGGGCTAGGATGTAAACGTGTTTCTGCTTCAAAGGAAAGCAGCTAGGAGAAAGTTTCTTTTGCCAGTGTGTGAGGAGCTGGAAAGCTGCAGAATGGTGCAGGGGATTCCAGGCTAGGCCATTCCTGGCTGGGTCTACACACAGAAGTAATGCTTTTTCTAACCGGCATTTCTATGGTTCTTCAATGGGGCTAGGATGTAAACGTGTTTCTGCTTCAAAGGAAAGCAGCTAGGAGAAAGTTTCTTTTGCCAGTGTGTGAGGGAGCTGGAAAGCTGCAGAATGGTGCAGGGGATTCCAGGCTAGGCCATTCCTGGCTGGGTCTACACACAGAAGTAATGCTTTTTTCTAACCGGCATTTCTATGGTTCTTCAATGGGGCTAGGATGTAAACGTGTTTCTGCTTCAAAGGAAAGCAGCTAGGAGAAAGTTTCTTTTGCCAGTGTGTGACGCAGCTGGAAAGCTGCAGAATGGTGCAGGGGATTCCAGGCTAGGCCATTCCTGGCTGGGTCTACACACAGAAGTAATGCTTTTTCTAACCGGCATTTCTATGGTTCTTCAATGGGGCTAGGATGTAAACGTGTTTCTGCTTCAAAGGAAAGCAGCTAGGAGAAAGTTTCTTTTGCCAGTGTGTGAGGGAGCTGGAAAGCTGCAGAATGGTGCAGGGGATTCCAGGCTAGGCCATTCCTGGCTGGGTCTACACACAGAAGTAATGCTTTTTCTAACCGGCATTTCTATGGTTCTTCAATGGGGCTAGGATGTAAACGTGTTTCTGCTTCAAAGGAAAGCAGCTAGGAGAAAGTTTCTTTTGCCAGTGTGTGACGGGAGCTGGAAAGCTGCAGAATGGTGCAGGGGATTCCAGGCTAGGCCATTCCTGGCTGGGTCTACACACAGAAGTAATGCTTTTTCTAACCGGCATTTCTATGGTTCTTCAATGGGGCTAGGATGTAAACGTGTTTCTGCTTCAAAGGAAAGCAGCTAGGAGAAAGTTTCTTTTGCCAGTGTGTGACGCAGCTGGAAAGCTGCAGAATGGTGCAGGGGATTCCAGGCTAGGCCATTCCTGGCTGGGTCTACACACAGAAGTAATGCTTTTTCTAACCGGCATTTCTATGGTTCTTCAATGGGGCTAGGATGTAAACGTGTTTCTGCTTCAAAGGAAAGCAGCTAGGAGAAAGTTTCTTTTGCCAGTGTGTGAGGGCTCTGGAAAGCTGCAGAATGGTGCAGGGGATTCCAGGCTAGGCCATTCCTGGCTGGGTCTACACACAGAAGTAATGCTTTTTCTAACCGGCATTTCTATGGTTCTTCAATGGGGCTAGGATGTAAACGTGTTTCTGCTTCAAAGGAAAGCAGCTAGGAGAAAGTTTCTTTTGCCAGTGTGTGAGGGAGCTGGAAAGCTGCAGAATGGTGCAGGGGATTCCAGGCTAGGCCATTCCTGGCTGGGTCTACACAGCAGAAGTAATGCTTTTTCTAACCGGCATTTCTATGGTTCTTCAATGGGGCTAGGATGTAAACGTGTTTCTGCTTCAAAGGAAAGCAGCTAGGAGAAAGTTTCTTTTGCCAGTGTGTGAGGGAGCTGGAAAGCTGCAGAATGGTGCAGGGGATTCCAGGCTAGGCCATTCCTGGCTGGGTCTACACACAGAAGTAATGCTTTTTCTAACCGGCATTTCTATGGTTCTTCAATGGGGCTAGGATGTAAACGTGTTTCTGCTTCAAAGGAAAGCAGCTAGGAGAAAGTTTCTTTTGCCAGTGTGTGAGGGAGCTGGAAAGCTGCAGAATGGTGCAGGGGATTCCAGGCTAGGCCATTCCTGGCTGGGTCTACACACAGAAGTAATGCTTTTTCTAACCGGCATTTCTATGGTTCTTCAATGGGGCTAGGATGTAAACGTGTTTCTGCTTCAAAGGAAAGCAGCTAGGAGAAAGTTTCTTTTGCCAGTGTGTGAGGGAGCTGGAAAGCTGCAGAATGGTGCAGGGGATTCCAGGCTAGGCCATTCCTGGCTGGGTCTACATAGCAGAAGTAATGCTTTTTCTAACCGGCATTTCTATGGTTCTTCAATGGGGCTAGGATGTAAACGTGTTTCTGCTTCAAAGGAAAGCAGCTAGGAGAAAGTTTCTTTTGCCAGTGTGTGACGCAGCTGGAAAGCTGCAGAATGGTGCAGGGGATTCCAGGCTAGGCCATTCCTGGCTGGGTCTACACACAGAAGTAATGCTTTTTCTAACCGGCATTTCTATGGTTCTTCAATGGGGCTAGGATGTAAACGTGTTTCTGCTTCAAAGGAAAGCAGCTAGGAGAAAGTTTCTTTTGCCAGTGTGTGAGGGAGCTGGAAAGCTGCAGAATGGTGCAGGGGATTCCAGGCTAGGCCATTCCTGGCTGGGTCTACAAGCAGAAGGAATGCTTTTTCTAACCGGCATTTCTATGGTTCTTCAATGGGGCTAGGATGTAAACGTGTTTCTGCTTCAAAGGAAAGCAGCTAGGAGAAAGTTTCTTTTGCCAGTGTGTGAGGGAGCTGGAAAGCTGCAGAATGGTGCAGGGGATTCCAGGCTAGGCCATTCCTGGCTGGGTCTACACACAGAAGTAATGCTTTTTCTAACCGGCATTTCTATGGTTCTTCAATGGGGCTAGGATGTAAACGTGTTTCTGCTTCAAAGGAAAGCAGCTAGGAGAAAGTTTCTTTTGCCAGTGTGTGAGGGAGCTGGAAAGCTGCAGAATGGTGCAGGGGATTCCAGGCTAGGCCATTCCTGGCTGGGTCTACACGCAGAAGTAATGCTTTTTCTAACCGGCATTTCTATGGTTCTTCAATGGGGCTAGGATGTAAACGTGTTTCTGCTTCAAAGGAAAGCAGCTAGGAGAAAGTTTCTTTTGCCAGTGTGTGAGGGAGCTGGAAAGCTGCAGAATGGTGCAGGGGATTCCAGGCTAGGCCATTCCTGGCTGGGTCTACACACAGAAGTAATGCTTTTTCTAACCGGCATTTTCTATGGTTCTTCAATGGGGCTAGGATGTAAACGTGTTTCTGCTTCAAAGGAAAGCAGCTAGGAGAAAGTTTCTTTTGCCAGTGTGTGAGGGAGCTGGAAAGCTGCAGAATGGTGCAGGGGATTCCAGGCTAGGCCATTCCTGGCTGGGTCTACACACAGAAGTAATGCTTTTTCTAACCGGCATTTCTATGGTTCTTCAATGGGGCTAGGATGTAAACGTGTTTCTGCTTCAAAGGAAAGCAGCTAGGAGAAAGTTTCTTTTGCCAGTGTGTGAGGGAGCTGGAAAGCTGCAGAATGGTGCAGGGGATTCCAGGCTAGGCCATTCCTGGCTGGGTCTACACACAGAAGTAATGCTTTTTCTAACCGGCATTTCTATGGTTCTTCATGGGGCTAGGATGTAAACGTGTTTCTGCTTCAAAGGAAAGCAGCTAGGAGAAAGTTTCTTTTGCCAGTGTGTGAGGGAGCTGGAAAGCTGCAGAATGGTGCAGGGGATTCCAGGCTAGGCCATTCCTGGCTGGGTCTACACACAGAAGTAATGCTTTTTCTAACCGGCATTTCTATGGTTCTTCAATGGGGCTAGGATGTAAACGTGTTTCTGCTTCAAAGGAAAGCAGCTAGGAGAAAGTTTCTTTTGCCAGTGTGTGAGGGAGCTGGAAAGCTGCAGAATGGTGCAGGGGATTCCAGGCTAGGCCATTCCTGGCTGGGTCTACAAGCAGAAGTAATGCTTTTTCTAACCGGCATTTCTATGGTTCTTCAATGGGGCTAGGATGTAAACGTGTTTCTGCTTCAAAGGAAAGCAGCTAGGAGAAAGTTTCTTTTGCCAGTGTGTGAGGGAGCTGGAAAGCTGCAGAATGGTGCAGGGGCATTCCAGGCTAGGCCATTCCTGGCTGGGTCTACACACAGAAGTAATGCTTTTTCTAACCGGCATTTCTATGGTTCTTCAATGGGGCTAGGATGTAAACGTGTTTCTGCTTCAAAGGAAAGCAGCTAGGAGAAAGTTTCTTTTGCCAGTGTGTGAGGGAGCTGGAAAGCTGCAGAATGGTGCAGGGGATTCCAGGCTAGGCCATTCCTGGCTGGGTCTACACGCAGAAGTAATGCTTTTTCTAACCGGCATTTCTATGGTTCTTCAATGGGGCTAGGATGTAAACGTGTTTCTGCTTCAAAGGAAAGCAGCTAGGAGAAAGTTTCTTTTTGCCAGTGTGTGACGCAGCTGGAAAGCTGCAGAATGGTGCAGGGGATTCCAGGCTAGGCCATTCCTGGCTGGGTCTACACACAGAAGTAATGCTTTTTTCTAACCGGCATTTCTATGGTTCTTCAATGGGGCTAGGATGTAAACGTGTTTCTGCTTCAAAGGAAAGCAGCTAGGAGAAAGTTTCTTTTGCCAGTGTGTGACGCAGCTGGAAAGCTGCAGAATGGTGCAGGGGATTCCAGGCTAGGCCATTCCTGGCTGGGTCTACACACAGAAGTAATGCTTTTTCTAACCGGCATTTCTATGGTTCTTCAATGGGGCTAGGATGTAAACGTGTTTCTGCTTCAAAGGAAAGCAGCTAGGAGAAAGTTTCTTTTGCCAGTGTGTGACGCAGCTGGAAAGCTGCAGAATGGTGCAGGGGATTCCAGGCTAGGCCATTCCTGGCTGGGTCTACACAGCAGAAGTAATGCTTTTTCTAACCGGCATTTCTATGGTTCTTCAATGGGGCTAGGATGTAAACGTGTTTCTGCTTCAAAGGAAAGCAGCTAGGAGAAAGTTTCTTTTGCCAGTGTGTGAGGGAGCTGGAAAGCTGCAGAATGGTGCAGGGGATTCCAGGCTAGGCCATTCCTGGCTGGGTCTACACACAGAAGTAATGCTTTTTCTAACCGGCATTTCTATGGTTCTTCAATGGGGCTAGGATGTAAACGTGTTTCTGCTTCAAAGGAAAGCAGCTAGGAGAAAGTTTCTTTTGCCAGTGTGTGAGGCAGCTGGAAAGCTGCAGAATGGTGCAGGGGATTCCAGGCTAGGCCATTCCTGGCTGGGTCTACACACAGAAGTAATGCTTTTTCTAACCGGCATTTCTATGGTTCTTCAATGGGGCTAGGATGTAAACGTGTTTCTGCTTCAAAGGAAAGCAGCTAGGAGAAAGTTTCTTTTGCCAGTGTGTGAGGGAGCTGGAAAGCTGCAGAATGGTGCAGGGGATTCCAGGCTAGGCCATTCCTGGCTGGGTCTACACAGCAGAAGTAATGCTTTTTCTAACCGGCATTTCTATGGTTCTTCAATGGGGCTAGGATGTAAACGTGTTTCTGCTTCAAAGGAAAGCAGCTAGGAGAAAGTTTCTTTTGCCAGTGTGTGAGGGAGCTGGAAAGCTGCAGAATGGTGCAGGGGATTCCAGGCTAGGCCATTCCTGGCTGGGTCTACACACAGAAGTAATGCTTTTTCTAACCGGCATTTCTATGGTTCTTCAATGGGGCTAGGATGTAAACGTGTTTCTGCTTCAAAGGAAAGCAGCTAGGAGAAAGTTTCTTTTGCCAGTGTGTGACGCAGCTGGAAAGCTGCAGAATGGTGCAGGGGATTCCAGGCTAGGCCATTCCTGGCTGGGTCTACACACAGAAGTAATGCTTTTTCTAACCGGCATTTCTATGGTTCTTCAATGGGGCTAGGATGTAAACGTGTTTCTGCTTCAAAGGAAAGCAGCTAGGAGAAAGTTTCTTTTGCCAGTGTGTGAGGGAGCTGGAAAGCTGCAGAATGGTGCAGGGGATTCCAGGCTAGGCCATTCCTGGCTGGGTCTACACACAGAAGTAATGCTTTTTCTAACCGGCATTTCTATGGTTCTTCAATGGGGCTAGGATGTAAACGTGTTTCTGCTTCAAAGGAAAGCAGCTAGGAGAAAGTTTCTTTTGCCAGTGTGTGAGGCAGCTGGAAAGCTGCAGAATGGTGCAGGGGATTCCAGGCTAGGCCATTCCTGGCTGGGTCTACACACAGAAGTAATGCTTTTTCTAACCGGCATTTCTATGGTTCTTCAATGGGGCTAGGATGTAAACGTGTTTCTGCTTCAAAGGAAAGCAGCTAGGAGAAAGTTTCTTTTGCCAGTGTGTGAGGGAGCTGGAAAGCTGCAGAATGGTGCAGGGGATTCCAGGCTAGGCCATTCCTGGCTGGGTCTACACGCAGAAGTAATGCTTTTTCTAACCGGCATTTCTATGGTTCTTCAATGGGGCTAGGATGTAAACGTGTTTCTGCTTCAAAGGAAAGCAGCTAGGAGAAAGTTTCTTTTGCCAGTGTGTGAGGCAGCTGGAAAGCTGCAGAATGGTGCAGGGGATTCCAGGCTAGGCCATTCCTGGCTGGGTCTACACACCAGAAGTAATGCTTTTTCTAACCGGCATTTCTATGGTTCTTCAATGGGGCTAGGATGTAAACGTGTTTCTGCTTCAAAGGAAAGCAGCTAGGAGAAAGTTTCTTTTGCCAGTGTGTGAGGGAGCTGGAAAGCTGCAGAATGGTGCAGGGGATTCCAGGCTAGGCCATTCCTGGCTGGGTCTACACACAGAAGTAATGCTTTTTCTAACCGGCATTTCTATGGTTCTTCAATGGGGCTAGGATGTAAACGTGTTTCTGCTTCAAAGGAAAGCAGCTAGGAGAAAGTTTCTTTTGCCAGTGTGTGAGGGAGCTGGAAAGCTGCAGAATGGTGCAGGGGATTCCAGGCTAGGCCATTCCTGGCTGGGTCTACACACAGAAGTAATGCTTTTTCTAACCGGCATTTCTATGGTTCTTCAATGGGGCTAGGATGTAAACGTGTTTCTGCTTCAAAGGAAAGCAGCTAGGAGAAAGTTTCTTTTGCCAGTGTGTGACGCAGCTGGAAAGCTGCAGAATGGTGCAGGGGATTCCAGGCTAGGCCATTCCTGGCTGGGTCTACACACAGAAGTAATGCTTTTTCTAACCGGCATTTCTATGGTTCTTCAATGGGGCTAGGATGTAAACGTGTTTCTGCTTCAAAGGAAAGCAGCTAGGAGAAAGTTTCTTTTGCCAGTGTGTGAGGGAGCTGGAAAGCTGCAGAATGGTGCAGGGGATTCCAGGCTAGGCCATTCCTGGCTGGGTCTACACGCAGAAGTAATGCTTTTTCTAACCGGCATTTCTATGGTTCTTCAATGGGGCTAGGATGTAAACGTGTTTCTGCTTCAAAGGAAAGCAGCTAGGAGAAAGTTTCTTTTGCCAGTGTGTGAGGGAGCTGGAAAGCTGCAGAATGGTGCAGGGGATTCCAGGCTAGGCCATTCCTGGCTGGGTCTACACACAGAAGTAATGCTTTTTCTAACCGGCATTTCTATGGTTCTTCAATGGGCTAGGATGTAAACGTGTTTCTGCTTCAAAGGAAAGCAGCTAGGAGAAAGTTTCTTTTGCCAGTGTGTGAGGGAGCTGGAAAGCTGCAGAATGGTGCAGGGGATTCCAGGCTAGGCCATTCCTGGCTGGGTCTACACACAGAAGTAATGCTTTTTCTAACCGGCATTTCTATGGTTCTTCAATGGGGCTAGGATGTAAACGTGTTTCTGCTTCAAAGGAAAGCAGCTAGGAGAAAGTTTCTTTTGCCAGTGTGTGAGGGAGCTGGAAAGCTGCAGAATGGTGCAGGGGATTCCAGGCTAGGCCATTCCTGGCTGGGTCTACACACAGAAGTAATGCTTTTTCTAACCGGCATTTCTATGGTTCTTCAATGGGGCTAGGATGTAAACGTGTTTCTGCTTCAAAGGAAAGCAGCTAGGAGAAAGTTTCTTTTGCCAGTGTGTGAGGGAGCTGGAAAGCTGCAGAATGGTGCAGGGGATTCCAGGCTAGGCCATTCCTGGCTGGGTCTACACAGCAGAAGTAATGCTTTTTCTAACCGGCATTTCTATGGTTCTTCAATGGGGCTAGGATGTAAACGTGTTTCTGCTTCAAAGGAAAGCAGCTAGGAGAAAGTTTCTTTTGCCAGTGTGTGAGGGAGCTGGAAAGCTGCAGAATGGTGCAGGGGATTCCAGGCTAGGCCATTCCTGGCTGGGTCTACACACAGAAGTAATGCTTTTTCTAACCGGCATTTCTATGGTTCTTCAATGGGGCTAGGATGTAAACGTGTTTCTGCTTCAAAGGAAAGCAGCTAGGAGAAAGTTTCTTTTGCCAGTGTGTGAGGGAGCTGGAAAGCTGCAGAATGGTGCAGGGGATTCCAGGCTAGGCCATTCCTGGCTGGGTCTACACACAGAAGTAATGCTTTTTCTAACCGGCATTTCTATGGTTCTTCAATGGGGCTAGGATGTAAACGTGTTTCTGCTTCAAAGGAAAGCAGCTAGGAGAAAGTTTCTTTTGCCAGTGTGTGAGGAACTGGAAAGCTGCAGAATGGTGCAGGGGATTCCAGGCTAGGCCATTCCTGGCTGGGTCTACACAGCAGAAGTAATGCTTTTTCTAACCGGCATTTCTATGGTTCTTCAATGGGGCTAGGATGTAAACGTGTTTCTGCTTCAAAGGAAAGCAGCTAGGAGAAAGTTTCTTTTGCCAGTGTGTGAGGGAGCTGGAAAGCTGCAGAATGGTGCAGGGGATTCCAGGCTAGGCCATTCCTGGCTGGGTCTACACACAGAAGTAATGCTTTTTCTAACCGGCATTTCTATGGTTCTTCAATGGGGCTAGGATGTAAACGTGTTTCTGCTTCAAAGGAAAGCAGCTAGGAGAAAGTTTCTTTTGCCAGTGTGTGACGCAGCTGGAAAGCTGCAGAATGGTGCAGGGGATTCCAGGCTAGGCCATTCCTGGCTGGGTCTACACACAGAAGTAATGCTTTTTCTAACCGGCATTTCTATGGTTCTTCAATGGGCTAGGATGTAAACGTGTTTCTGCTTCAAAGGAAAGCAGCTAGGAGAAAGTTTCTTTTGCCAGTGTGTGAGGGAGCTGGAAAGCTGCAGAATGGTGCAGGGGATTCCAGGCTAGGCCATTCCTGGCTGGGTCTACACACAGAAGTAATGCTTTTTCTAACCGGCATTTCTATGGTTCTTCAATGGGGCTAGGATGTAAACGTGTTTCTGCTTCAAAGGAAAGCAGCTAGGAGAAAGTTTCTTTTGCCAGTGTGTGAGGGAGCTGGAAAGCTGCAGAATGGTGCAGGGGATTCCAGGCTAGGCCATTCCTGGCTGGGTCTACACACAGAAGTAATGCTTTTTCTAACCGGCATTTCTATGGTTCTTCAATGGGGCTAGGATGTAAACGTGTTTCTGCTTCAAAGGAAAGCAGCTAGGAGAAAGTTTCTTTTGCCAGTGTGTGACGCAGCTGGAAAGCTGCAGAATGGTGCAGGGGATTCCAGGCTAGGCCATTCCTGGCTGGGTCTACACACAGAAGTAATGCTTTTTCTAACCGGCATTTCTATGGTTCTTCAATGGGGCTAGGATGTAAACGTGTTTCTGCTTCAAAGGAAAGCAGCTAGGAGAAAGTTTCTTTTGCCAGTGTGTGAGGGAGCTGGAAAGCTGCAGAATGGTGCAGGGGATTCCAGGCTAGGCCATTCCTGGCTGGGTCTACACACAGAAGTAATGCTTTTTCTAACCGGCATTTCTATGGTTCTTCAGTGGGGCTAGGATGTAAACGTGTTTCTGCTTCAAAGGAAAGCAGCTAGGAGAAAGTTTCTTTTGCCAGTGTGTGAGGGAGCTGGAAAGCTGCAGAATGGTGCAGGGGATTCCAGGCTAGGCCATTCCTGGCTGGGTCTACACGCAGAAGTAATGCTTTTTCTAACCGGCATTTCTATGGTTCTTCAATGGGGCTAGGATGTAAACGTGTTTCTGCTTCAAAGGAAAGCAGCTAGGAGAAAGTTTCTTTTGCCAGTGTGTGAGGGAGCTGGAAAGCTGCAGAATGGTGCAGGGGATTCCAGGCTAGGCCATTCCTGGCTGGGTCTACACACAGAAGTAATGCTTTTTCTAACCGGCATTTCTATGGTTCTTCAATGGGGCTAGGATGTAAACGTGTTTCTGCTTCAAAGGAAAGCAGCTAGGAGAAAGTTTCTTTTGCCAGTGTGTGAGGGAGCTGGAAAGCTGCAGAATGGTGCAGGGGATTCCAGGCTAGGCCATTCCTGGCTGGGTCTACACACAGAAGTAATGCTTTTTCTAACCGGCATTTCTATGGTTCTTCAATGGGGCTAGGATGTAAACGTGTTTCTGCTTCAAAGGAAAGCAGCTAGGAGAAAGTTTCTTTTGCCAGTGTGTGACGGAGCTGGAAAGCTGCAGAATGGTGCAGGGGATTCCAGGCTAGGCCATTCCTGGCTGGGTCTACACACAGAAGTAATGCTTTTTCTAACCGGCATTTCTATGGTTCTTCAATGGGGCTAGGATGTAAACGTGTTTCTGCTTCAAAGGAAAGCAGCTAGGAGAAAGTTTCTTTTGCCAGTGTGTGAGGGAGCTGGAAAGCTGCAGAATGGTGCAGGGGATTCCAGGCTAGGCCATTCCTGGCTGGGTCTACACAGCAGAAGTAATGCTTTTTCTAACCGGCATTTCTATGGTTCTTCAATGGGGCTAGGATGTAAACGTGTTTCTGCTTCAAAGGAAAGCAGCTAGGAGAAAGTTTCTTTTGCCAGTGTGTGACGCAGCTGGAAAGCTGCAGAATGGTGCAGGGGATTCCAGGCTAGGCCATTCCTGGCTGGGTCTACACACAGAAGTAATGCTTTTTCTAACCGGCATTTCTATGGTTCTTCAATGGGGCTAGGATGTAAACGTGTTTCTGCTTCAAAGGAAAGCAGCTAGGAGAAAGTTTCTTTTGCCAGTGTGTGAGGAGCTGGAAAGCTGCAGAATGGTGCAGGGGATTCCAGGCTAGGCCATTCCTGGCTGGGTCTACACACAGAAGTAATGCTTTTTCTAACCGGCATTTCTATGGTTCTTCAATGGGGCTAGGATGTAAACGTGTTTCTGCTTCAAAGGAAAGCAGCTAGGAGAAAGTTTCTTTTGCCAGTGTGTGACGCAGCTGGAAAGCTGCAGAATGGTGCAGGGGATTCCAGGCTAGGCCATTCCTGGCTGGGTCTACACGCAGAAGTAATGCTTTTTCTAACCGGCATTTCTATGGTTCTTCAATGGGGCTAGGATGTAAACGTGTTTCTGCTTCAAAGGAAAGCAGCTAGGAGAAAGTTTCTTTTGCCAGTGTGTGAGGGAGCTGGAAAGCTGCAGAATGGTGCAGGGGATTCCAGGCTAGGCCATTCCTGGCTGGGTCTACACACAGAAGTAATGCTTTTTCTAACCGGCATTTCTATGGTTCTTCAATGGGGCTAGGATGTAAACGTGTTTCTGCTTCAAAGGAAAGCAGCTAGGAGAAAGTTTCTTTTGCCAGTGTGTGAGGGAGCTGGAAAGCTGCAGAATGGTGCAGGGGATTCCAGGCTAGGCCATTCCTGGCTGGGTCTACACACAGAAGTAATGCTTTTTCTAACCGGCATTTCTATGGTTCTTCAATGGGGCTAGGATGTAAACGTGTTTCTGCTTCAAAGGAAAGCAGCTAGGAGAAAGTTTCTTTTGCCAGTGTGTGAGGGAGCTGGAAAGCTGCAGAATGGTGCAGGGGATTCCAGGCTAGGCCATTCCTGGCTGGGTCTACACACAGAAGTAATGCTTTTTCTAACCGGCATTTCTATGGTTCTTCAATGGGGCTAGGATGTAAACGTGTTTCTGCTTCAAAGGAAAGCAGCTAGGAGAAAGTTTCTTTTGCCAGTGTGTGACGCAGCTGGAAAGCTGCAG
The DNA here is from genome assembly GCF_015220805.1 of Pogoniulus pusillus. Taxonomy (NCBI): domain Eukaryota; kingdom Metazoa; phylum Chordata; class Aves; order Piciformes; family Lybiidae; genus Pogoniulus; species Pogoniulus pusillus. The sequence continues at coordinate 48,496 of NW_026974586.1, forward strand.
AATGGTGCAGGGGATTCCAGGCTAGGCCATTCCTGGCTGGGTCTACACACAGAAGTAATGCTTTTTCTAACCGGCATTTCTATGGTTCTTCAATGGGGCTAGGATGTAAACGTGTTTCTGCTTCAAAGGAAAGCAGCTAGGAGAAAGTTTCTTTTGCCAGTGTGTGAGGGAGCTGGAAAGCTGCAGAATGGTGCAGGGGATTCCAGGCTAGGCCATTCCTGGCTGGGTCTACACACAGAAGTAATGCTTTTTCTAACCGGCATTTCTATGGTTCTTCAATGGGGCTAGGATGTAAACGTGTTTCTGCTTCAAAGGAAAGCAGCTAGGAGAAAGTTTCTTTTGCCAGTGTGTGAGGGCTCTGGAAAGCTGCAGAATGGTGCAGGGGATTCCAGGCTAGGCCATTCCTGGCTGGGTCTACACACAGAAGTAATGCTTTTTCTAACCGGCATTTCTATGGTTCTTCAATGGGGCTAGGATGTAAACGTGTTTCTGCTTCAAAGGAAAGCAGCTAGGAGAAAGTTTCTTTTGCCAGTGTGTGAGGGAGCTGGAAAGCTGCAGAATGGTGCAGGGGATTCCAGGCTAGGCCATTCCTGGCTGGGTCTACACACAGAAGTAATGCTTTTTCTAACCGGCATTTCTATGGTTCTTCAATGGGGCTAGGATGTAAACGTGTTTCTGCTTCAAAGGAAAGCAGCTAGGAGAAAGTTTCTTTTGCCAGTGTGTGATGGGAGCTGGAAAGCTGCAGAATGGTGCAGGGGATTCCAGGCTAGGCCATTCCTGGCTGGGTCTACACGCAGAAGTAATGCTTTTTCTAACCGGCATTTCTATGGTTCTTCAATGGGGCTAGGATGTAAACGTGTTTCTGCTTCAAAGGAAAGCAGCTAGGAGAAAGTTTCTTTTGCCAGTGTGTGAGGGAGCTGGAAAGCTGCAGAATGGTGCAGGGGATTCCAGGCTAGGCCATTCCTGGCTGGGTCTACACACAGAAGTAATGCTTTTTCTAACCGGCATTTCTATGGTTCTTCAATGGGGCTAGGATGTAAACGTGTTTCTGCTTCAAAGGAAAGCAGCTAGGAGAAAGTTTCTTTTGCCAGTGTGTGAGGCAGCTGGAAAGCTGCAGAATGGTGCAGGGGATTCCAGGCTAGGCCATTCCTGGCTGGGTCTACACACAGAAGTAATGCTTTTTCTAACCGGCATTTCTATGGTTCTTCAATGGGGCTAGGATGTAAACGTGTTTCTGCTTCAAAGGAAAGCAGCTAGGAGAAAGTTTCTTTTGCCAGTGTGTGAGGGAGCTGGAAAGCTGCAGAATGGTGCAGGGGATTCCAGGCTAGGCCATTCCTGGCTGGGTCTACACGCAGAAGTAATGCTTTTTCTAACCGGCATTTCTATGGTTCTTCAATGGGGCTAGGATGTAAACGTGTTTCTGCTTCAAAGGAAAGCAGCTAGGAGAAAGTTTCTTTTGCCAGTGTGTGAGGGAGCTGGAAAGCTGCAGAATGGTGCAGGGGATTCCAGGCTAGGCCATTCCTGGCTGGGTCTACACACAGAAGTAATGCTTTTTCTAACCGGCATTTCTATGGTTCTTCAATGGGGCTAGGATGTAAACGTGTTTCTGCTTCAAAGGAAAGCAGCTAGGAGAAAGTTTCTTTTGCCAGTGTGTGAGGGAGCTGGAAAGCTGCAGAATGGTGCAGGGGATTCCAGGCTAGGCCATTCCTGGCTGGGTCTACACACAGAAGTAATGCTTTTTCTAACCGGCATTTCTATGGTTCTTCAATGGGGCTAGGATGTAAACGTGTTTCTGCTTCAAAGGAAAGCAGCTAGGAGAAAGTTTCTTTTGCCAGTGTGTGAGGGAGCTGGAAAGCTGCAGAATGGTGCAGGGGATTCCAGGCTAGGCCATTCCTGGCTGGGTCTACACACAGAAGTAATGCTTTTTCTAACCGGCATTTCTATGGTTCTTCAATGGGGCTAGGATGTAAACGTGTTTCTGCTTCAAAGGAAAGCAGCTAGGAGAAAGTTTCTTTTGCCAGTGTGTGAGGGAGCTGGAAAGCTGCAGAATGGTGCAGGGGATTCCAGGCTAGGCCATTCCTGGCTGGGTCTACACACAGAAGTAATGCTTTTTCTAACCGGCATTTCTATGGTTCTTCAATGGGGCTAGGATGTAAACGTGTTTCTGCTTCAAAGGAAAGCAGCTAGGAGAAAGTTTCTTTTGCCAGTGTGTGACGGAGCTGGAAAGCTGCAGAATGGTGCAGGGGATTCCAGGCTAGGCCATTCCTGGCTGGGTCTACACACAGAAGTAATGCTTTTTCTAACCGGCATTTCTATGGTTCTTCAATGGGGCTAGGATGTAAACGTGTTTCTGCTTCAAAGGAAAGCAGCTAGGAGAAAGTTTCTTTTGCCAGTGTGTGAGGGAGCTGGAAAGCTGCAGAATGGTGCAGGGGATTCCAGGCTAGGCCATTCCTGGCTGGGTCTACACACAGAAGTAATGCTTTTTCTAACCGGCATTTCTATGGTTCTTCAATGGGGCTAGGATGTAAACGTGTTTCTGCTTCAAAGGAAAGCAGCTAGGAGAAAGTTTCTTTTGCCAGTGTGTGAGGGAGCTGGAAAGCTGCAGAATGGTGCAGGGGATTCCAGGCTAGGCCATTCCTGGCTGGGTCTACACACAGAAGTAATGCTTTTTCTAACCGGCATTTCTATGGTTCTTCAATGGGGCTAGGATGTAAACGTGTTTCTGCTTCAAAGGAAAGCAGCTAGGAGAAAGTTTCTTTTGCCAGTGTGTGACGGAGCTGGAAAGCTGCAGAATGGTGCAGGGGATTCCAGGCTAGGCCATTCCTGGCTGGGTCTACACACAGAAGTAATGCTTTTTCTAACCGGCATTTCTATGGTTCTTCAATGGGGCTAGGATGTAAACGTGTTTCTGCTTCAAAGGAAAGCAGCTAGGAGAAAGTTTCTTTTGCCAGTGTGTGTGGAGCTGGAAAGCTGCAGAATGGTGCAGGGGATTCCAGGCTAGGCCATTCCTGGCTGGGTCTACACACAGAAGTAATGCTTTTTCTAACCGGCATTTCTATGGTTCTTCAATGGGGCTAGGATGTAAACGTGTTTCTGCTTCAAAGGAAAGCAGCTAGGAGAAAGTTTCTTTTGCCAGTGTGTGAGGGAGCTGGAAAGCTGCAGAATGGTGCAGGGGATTCCAGGCTAGGCCATTCCTGGCTGGGTCTACACACAGAAGTAATGCTTTTTCTAACCGGCATTTCTATGGTTCTTCAATGGGGCTAGGATGTAAACGTGTTTCTGCTTCAAAGGAAAGCAGCTAGGAGAAAGTTTCTTTTGCCAGTGTGTGAGGGAGCTGGAAAGCTGCAGAATGGTGCAGGGGATTCCAGGCTAGGCCATTCCTGGCTGGGTCTACACGCAGAAGTAATGCTTTTTCTAACCGGCATTTCTATGGTTCTTCAATGGGGCTAGGATGTAAACGTGTTTCTGCTTCAAAGGAAAGCAGCTAGGAGAAAGTTTCTTTTGCCAGTGTGTGAGGGAGCTGGAAAGCTGCAGAATGGTGCAGGGGATTCCAGGCTAGGCCATTCCTGGCTGGGTCTACACACAGAAGTAATGCTTTTTCTAACCGGCATTTCTATGGTTCTTCAATGGGGCTAGGATGTAAACGTGTTTCTGCTTCAAAGGAAAGCAGCTAGGAGAAAGTTTCTTTTGCCAGTGTGTGAGGGAGCTGGAAAGCTGCAGAATGGTGCAGGGGATTCCAGGCTAGGCCATTCCTGGCTGGGTCTACACACAGAAGTAATGCTTTTTCTAACCGGCATTTCTATGGTTCTTCAATGGGGCTAGGATGTAAACGTGTTTCTGCTTCAAAGGAAAGCAGCTAGGAGAAAGTTTCTTTTGCCAGTGTGTGACGGCAGCTGGAAAGCTGCAGAATGGTGCAGGGGATTCCAGGCTAGGCCATTCCTGGCTGGGTCTACACACAGAAGTAATGCTTTTTCTAACCGGCATTTCTATGGTTCTTCAATGGGGCTAGGATGTAAACGTGTTTCTGCTTCAAAGGAAAGCAGCTAGGAGAAAGTTTCTTTTGCCAGTGTGTGAGGGAGCTGGAAAGCTGCAGAATGGTGCAGGGGATTCCAGGCTAGGCCATTCCTGGCTGGGTCTACACGCAGAAGTAATGCTTTTTCTAACCGGCATTTCTATGGTTCTTCAATGGGGCTAGGATGTAAACGTGTTTCTGCTTCAAAGGAAAGCAGCTAGGAGAAAGTTTCTTTTGCCAGTGTGTGAGGGAGCTGGAAAGCTGCAGAATGGTGCAGGGGATTCCAGGCTAGGCCATTCCTGGCTGGGTCTACACACAGAAGTAATGCTTTTTCTAACCGGCATTTCTATGGTTCTTCAATGGGGCTAGGATGTAAACGTGTTTCTGCTTCAAAGGAAAGCAGCTAGGAGAAAGTTTCTTTTGCCAGTGTGTGAGGGAGCTGGAAAGCTGCAGAATGGTGCAGGGGATTCCAGGCTAGGCCATTCCTGGCTGGGTCTACACAGCAGAAGTAATGCTTTTTCTAACCGGCATTTCTATGGTTCTTCAATGGGGCTAGGATGTAAACGTGTTTCTGCTTCAAAGGAAAGCAGCTAGGAGAAAGTTTCTTTTGCCAGTGTGTGAGGGAGCTGGAAAGCTGCAGAATGGTGCAGGGGATTCCAGGCTAGGCCATTCCTGGCTGGGTCTACACACAGAAGTAATGCTTTTTCTAACCGGCATTTCTATGGTTCTTCAATGGGGCTAGGATGTAAACGTGTTTCTGCTTCAAAGGAAAGCAGCTAGGAGAAAGTTTCTTTTGCCAGTGTGTGAGGGAGCTGGAAAGCTGCAGAATGGTGCAGGGGATTCCAGGCTAGGCCATTCCTGGCTGGGTCTACACAGCAGAAGTAATGCTTTTTCTAACCGGCATTTCTATGGTTCTTCAATGGGGCTAGGATGTAAACGTGTTTCTGCTTCAAAGGAAAGCAGCTAGGAGAAAGTTTCTTTTGCCAGTGTGTGAGGGAGCTGGAAAGCTGCAGAATGGTGCAGGGGATTCCAGGCTAGGCCATTCCTGGCTGGGTCTACACACAGAAGTAATGCTTTTTCTAACCGGCATTTCTATGGTTCTTCAATGGGGCTAGGATGTAAACGTGTTTCTGCTTCAAAGGAAAGCAGCTAGGAGAAAGTTTCTTTTGCCAGTGTGTGACGCAGCTGGAAAGCTGCAGAATGGTGCAGGGGATTCCAGGCTAGGCCATTCCTGGCTGGGTCTACACAACAGAAGTAATGCTTTTTCTAACCGGCATTTCTATGGTTCTTCAATGGGGCTAGGATGTAAACGTGTTTCTGCTTCAAAGGAAAGCAGCTAGGAGAAAGTTTCTTTTGCCAGTGTGTGAGGGAGCTGGAAAGCTGCAGAATGGTGCAGGGGATTCCAGGCTAGGCCATTCCTGGCTGGGTCTACACACAGAAGTAATGCTTTTTCTAACCGGCATTTCTATGGTTCTTCAATGGGGCTAGGATGTAAACGTGTTTCTGCTTCAAAGGAAAGCAGCTAGGAGAAAGTTTCTTTTGCCAGTGTGTGAGGGAGCTGGAAAGCTGCAGAATGGTGCAGGGGATTCCAGGCTAGGCCATTCCTGGCTGGGTCTACACACAGAAGTAATGCTTTTTCTAACCGGCATTTCTATGGTTCTTCAATGGGGCTAGGATGTAAACGTGTTTCTGCTTCAAAGGAAAGCAGCTAGGAGAAAGTTTCTTTTGCCAGTGTGTGGGGGAGCTGGAAAGCTGCAGAATGGTGCAGGGGATTCCAGGCTAGGCCATTCCTGGCTGGGTCTACACAGCAGAAGTAATGCTTTTTCTAACCGGCATTTCTATGGTTCTTCAATGGGGCTAGGATGTAAACGTGTTTCTGCTTCAAAGGAAAGCAGCTAGGAGAAAGTTTCTTTTGCCAGTGTGTGAGGGAGCTGGAAAGCTGCAGAATGGTGCAGGGGATTCCAGGCTAGGCCATTCCTGGCTGGGTCTACACACAGAAGTAATGCTTTTTCTAACCGGCATTTCTATGGTTCTTCAATGGGGCTAGGATGTAAACGTGTTTCTGCTTCAAAGGAAAGCAGCTAGGAGAAAGTTTCTTTTGCCAGTGTGTGGGGAGCTGGAAAGCTGCAGAATGGTGCAGGGGATTCCAGGCTAGGCCATTCCTGGCTGGGTCTACACACAGAAGTAATGCTTTTTCTAACCGGCATTTCTATGGTTCTTCAATGGGGCTAGGATGTAAACGTGTTTCTGCTTCAAAGGAAAGCAGCTAGGAGAAAGTTTCTTTTGCCAGTGTGTGAGGGAGCTGGAAAGCTGCAGAATGGTGCAGGGGATTCCAGGCTAGGCCATTCCTGGCTGGGTCTACACACAGAAGTAATGCTTTTTCTAACCGGCATTTCTATGGTTCTTCAATGGGGCTAGGATGTAAACGTGTTTCTGCTTCAAAGGAAAGCAGCTAGGAGAAAGTTTCTTTTGCCAGTGTGTGAGGGGCTGGAAAGCTGCAGAATGGTGCAGGGGATTCCAGGCTAGGCCATTCCTGGCTGGGTCTACACACAGAAGTAATGCTTTTTCTAACCGGCATTTCTATGGTTCTTCAATGGGGCTAGGATGTAAACGTGTTTCTGCTTCAAAGGAAAGCAGCTAGGAGAAAGTTTCTTTTGCCAGTGTGTGACGCAGCTGGAAAGCTGCAGAATGGTGCAGGGGATTCCAGGCTAGGCCATTCCTGGCTGGGTCTACACACAGAAGTAATGCTTTTTCTAACCGGCATTTCTATGGTTCTTCAATGGGGCTAGGATGTAAACGTGTTTCTGCTTCAAAGGAAAGCAGCTAGGAGAAAGTTTCTTTTGCCAGTGTGTGAGGCAGCTGGAAAGCTGCAGAATGGTGCAGGGGATTCCAGGCTAGGCCATTCCTGGCTGGGTCTACACACAGAAGTAATGCTTTTTCTAACCGGCATTTCTATGGTTCTTCAATGGGGCTAGGATGTAAACGTGTTTCTGCTTCAAAGGAAAGCAGCTAGGAGAAAGTTTCTTTTGCCAGTGTGTGAGGGAGCTGGAAAGCTGCAGAATGGTGCAGGGGATTCCAGGCTAGGCCATTCCTGGCTGGGTCTACACACAGAAGTAATGCTTTTTCTAACCGGCATTTCTATGGTTCTTCAATGGGGCTAGGATGTAAACGTGTTTCTGCTTCAAAGGAAAGCAGCTAGGAGAAAGTTTCTTTTGCCAGTGTGTGAGGGAGCTGGAAAGCTGCAGAATGGTGCAGGGGATTCCAGGCTAGGCCATTCCTGGCTGGGTCTACACACAGAAGTAATGCTTTTTCTAACCGGCATTTCTATGGTTCTTCAATGGGGCTAGGATGTAAACGTGTTTCTGCTTCAAAGGAAAGCAGCTAGGAGAAAGTTTCTTTTGCCAGTGTGTGACGCAGCTGGAAAGCTGCAGAATGGTGCAGGGGATTCCAGGCTAGGCCATTCCTGGCTGGGTCTACACACAGAAGTAATGCTTTTTCTAACCGGCATTTCTATGGTTCTTCAATGGGGCTAGGATGTAAACGTGTTTCTGCTTCAAAGGAAAGCAGCTAGGAGAAAGTTTCTTTTGCCAGTGTGTGAGGAGCTGGAAAGCTGCAGAATGGTGCAGGGGATTCCAGGCTAGGCCATTCCTGGCTGGGTCTACACACAGAAGTAATGCTTTTTCTAACCGGCATTTCTATGGTTCTTCAATGGGGCTAGGATGTAAACGTGTTTCTGCTTCAAAGGAAAGCAGCTAGGAGAAAGTTTCTTTTGCCAGTGTGTGAGGGAGCTGGAAAGCTGCAGAATGGTGCAGGGGATTCCAGGCTAGGCCATTCCTGGCTGGGTCTACACACAGAAGTAATGCTTTTTCTAACCGGCATTTCTATGGTTCTTCAATGGGGCTAGGATGTAAACGTGTTTCTGCTTCAAAGGAAAGCAGCTAGGAGAAAGTTTCTTTTGCCAGTGTGTGAGGAGCTGGAAAGCTGCAGAATGGTGCAGGGGATTCCAGGCTAGGCCATTCCTGGCTGGGTCTACACACAGAAGTAATGCTTTTTCTAACCGGCATTTCTATGGTTCTTCAATGGGGCTAGGATGTAAACGTGTTTCTGCTTCAAAGGAAAGCAGCTAGGAGAAAGTTTCTTTTGCCAGTGTGTGACGCAGCTGGAAAGCTGCAGAATGGTGCAGGGGATTCCAGGCTAGGCCATTCCTGGCTGGGTCTACACACAGAAGTAATGCTTTTTCTAACCGGCATTTCTATGGTTCTTCAATGGGGCTAGGATGTAAACGTGTTTCTGCTTCAAAGGAAAGCAGCTAGGAGAAAGTTTCTTTTGCCAGTGTGTGAGGCAGCTGGAAAGCTGCAGAATGGTGCAGGGGATTCCAGGCTAGGCCATTCCTGGCTGGGTCTACACGCAGAAGTAATGCTTTTTCTAACCGGCATTTCTATGGTTCTTCAATGGGGCTAGGATGTAAACGTGTTTCTGCTTCAAAGGAAAGCAGCTAGGAGAAAGTTCCTTTTGCCAGTGTGTGAGGGAGCTGGAAAGCTGCAGAATGGTGCAGGGGATTCCAGGCTAGGCCATTCCTGGCTGGGTCTACACACAGAAGTAATGCTTTTTCTAACCGGCATTTCTATGGTTCTTCAATGGGGCTAGGATGTAAACGTGTTTCTGCTTCAAAGGAAAGCAGCTAGGAGAAAGTTTCTTTTGCCAGTGTGTGAGGGAGCTGGAAAGCTGCAGAATGGTGCAGGGGATTCCAGGCTAGGCCATTCCTGGCTGGGTCTACACACAGAAGTAATGCTTTTTCTAACCGGCATTTCTATGGTTCTTCAATGGGGCTAGGATGTAAACGTGTTTCTGCTTCAAAGGAAAGCAGCTAGGAGAAAGTTTCTTTTGCCAGTGTGTGAGGGAGCTGGAAAGCTGCAGAATGGTGCAGGGGATTCCAGGCTAGGCCATTCCTGGCTGGGTCTACACAGCAGAAGTAATGCTTTTTCTAACCGGCATTTCTATGGTTCTTCAATGGGGCTAGGATGTAAACGTGTTTCTGCTTCAAAGGAAAGCAGCTAGGAGAAAGTTTCTTTTGCCAGTGTGTGACGGAGCTGGAAAGCTGCAGAATGGTGCAGGGGATTCCAGGCTAGGCCATTCCTGGCTGGGTCTACACACAGAAGTAATGCTTTTTCTAACCGGCATTTCTATGGTTCTTCAATGGGGCTAGGATGTAAACGTGTTTCTGCTTCAAAGGAAAGCAGCTAGGAGAAAGTTTCTTTTGCCAGTGTGTGAGGGAGCTGGAAAGCTGCAGAATGGTGCAGGGGATTCCAGGCTAGGCCATTCCTGGCTGGGTCTACACAGCAGAAGTAATGCTTTTTCTAACCGGCATTTCTATGGTTCTTCAATGGGGCTAGGATGTAAACGTGTTTCTGCTTCAAAGGAAAGCAGCTAGGAGAAAGTTTCTTTTGCCAGTGTGTGCGGGAGCTGGAAAGCTGCAGAATGGTGCAGGGGATTCCAGGCTAGGCCATTCCTGGCTGGGTCTACACACAGAAGTAATGCTTTTTCTAACCGGCATTTCTATGGTTCTTCAATGGGGCTAGGATGTAAACGTGTTTCTGCTTCAAAGGAAAGCAGCTAGGAGAAAGTTTCTTTTGCCAGTGTGTGAGGGCAGCTGGAAAGCTGCAGAATGGTGCAGGGGATTCCAGGCTAGGCCATTCCTGGCTGGGTCTACACAGCAGAAGTAATGCTTGTTCTAACCGGCATTTCTATGGTTCTTCAATGGGGCTAGGATGTAAACGTGTTTCTGCTTCAAAGGAAAGCAGCTAGGAGAAAGTTTCTTTTGCCAGTGTGTGACGGAGCTGGAAAGCTGCAGAATGGTGCAGGGGATTCCAGGCTAGGCCATTCCTGGCTGGGTCTACACGCAGAAGTAATGCTTTTTCTAACCGGCATTTCTATGGTTCTTCAATGGGGCTAGGATGTAAACGTGTTTCTGCTTCAAAGGAAAGCAGCTAGGAGAAAGTTTCTTTTGCCAGTGTGTGACGCAGCTGGAAAGCTGCAGAATGGTGCAGGGGATTCCAGGCTAGGCCATTCCTGGCTGGGTCTACACACAGAAGTAATGCTTTTTCTAACCGGCATTTCTATGGTTCTTCAATGGGGCTAGGATGTAAACGTGTTTCTGCTTCAAAGGAAAGCAGCTAGGAGAAAGTTTCTTTTGCCAGTGTGTGAGGGAGCTGGAAAGCTGCAGAATGGTGCAGGGGATTCCAGGCTAGGCCATTCCTGGCTGGGTCTACACACAGAAGTAATGCTTTTTCTAACCGGCATTTCTATGGTTCTTCAATGGGGCTAGGATGTAAACGTGTTTCTGCTTCAAAGGAAAGCAGCTAGGAGAAAGTTTCTTTTGCCAGTGTGTGAGGGAGCTGGAAAGCTGCAGAATGGTGCAGGGGATTCCAGGCTAGGCCATTCCTGGCTGGGTCTACACACAGAAGTAATGCTTTTTCTAACCGGCATTTCTATGGTTCTTCAATGGGGCTAGGATGTAAACGTGTTTCTGCTTCAAAGGAAAGCAGCTAGGAGAAAGTTTCTTTTGCCAGTGTGTGAGGGAGCTGGAAAGCTGCAGAATGGTGCAGGGGATTCCAGGCTAGGCCATTCCTGGCTGGGTCTACACACAGAAGTAATGCTTTTTCTAACCGGCATTTCTATGGTTCTTCAATGGGGCTAGGATGTAAACGTGTTTCTGCTTCAAAGGAAAGCAGCTAGGAGAAAGTTTCTTTTGCCAGTGTGTGACGCAGCTGGAAAGCTGCAGAATGGTGCAGGGGATTCCAGGCTAGGCCATTCCTGGCTGGGTCTACACACAGAAGTAATGCTTTTTCTAACCGGCATTTCTATGGTTCTTCAATGGGGCTAGGATGTAAACGTGTTTCTGCTTCAAAGGAAAGCAGCTAGGAGAAAGTTTCTTTTGCCAGTGTGTGACGGAGCTGGAAAGCTGCAGAATGGTGCAGGGGATTCCAGGCTAGGCCATTCCTGGCTGGGTCTACACACAGAAGTAATGCTTTTTCTAACCGGCATTTCTATGGTTCTTCAATGGGGCTAGGATGTAAACGTGTTTCTGCTTCAAAGGAAAGCAGCTAGGAGAAAGTTTCTTTTGCCAGTGTGTGAGGGAGCTGGAAAGCTGCAGAATGGTGCAGGGGATTCCAGGCTAGGCCATTCCTGGCTGGGTCTACACAGCAGAAGTAATGCTTTTTCTAACCGGCATTTCTATGGTTCTTCAATGGGGCTAGGATGTAAACGTGTTTCTGCTTCAAAGGAAAGCAGCTAGGAGAAAGTTTCTTTTGCCAGTGTGTGAGGGAGCTGGAAAGCTGCAGAATGGTGCAGGGGATTCCAGGCTAGGCCATTCCTGGCTGGGTCTACACACAGAAGTAATGCTTTTTCTAACCGGCATTTCTATGGTTCTTCAATGGGGCTAGGATGTAAACGTGTTTCTGCTTCAAAGGAAAGCAGCTAGGAGAAAGTTTCTTTTGCCAGTGTGTGAGGGAGCTGGAAAGCTGCAGAATGGTGCAGGGGATTCCAGGCTAGGCCATTCCTGGCTGGGTCTACACACAGAAGTAATGCTTTTTCTAACCGGCATTTCTATGGTTCTTCAATGGGGCTAGGATGTAAACGTGTTTCTGCTTCAAAGGAAAGCAGCTAGGAGAAAGTTTCTTTTGCCAGTGTGTGAGGGAGCTGGAAAGCTGCAGAATGGTGCAGGGGATTCCAGGCTAGGCCATTCCTGGCTGGGTCTACACACAGAAGGAATGCTTTTTCTAACCGGCATTTCTATGGTTCTTCAATGGGGCTAGGATGTAAACGTGTTTCTGCTTCAAAGGAAAGCAGCTAGGAGAAAGTTTCTTTTGCCAGTGTGTGAGGGAGCTGGAAAGCTGCAGAATGGTGCAGGGGCATTCCAGGCTAGGCCATTCCTGGCTGGGTCTACACACAGAAGTAATGCTTTTTCTAACCGGCATTTCTATGGTTCTTCAATGGGGCTAGGATGTAAACGTGTTTCTGCTTCAAAGGAAAGCAGCTAGGAGAAAGTTTCTTTTGCCAGTGTGTGACGCAGCTGGAAGCCTGCAGAATGGTGCAGGGGATTCCAGGCTAGGCCATTCCTGGCTGGGTCTACACACAGAAGTAATGCTTTTTCTAACCGGCATTTCTATGGTTCTTCAATGGGGCTAGGATGTAAACGTGTTTCTGCTTCAAAGGAAAGCAGCTAGGAGAAAGTTTCTTTTGCCAGTGTGTGAGGGAGCTGGAAAGCTGCAGAATGGTGCAGGGGATTCCAGGCTAGGCCATTCCTGGCTGGGTCTACACACAGAAGTAATGCTTTTTCTAACCGGCATTTCTATGGTTCTTCAATGGGGCTAGGATGTAAACGTGTTTCTGCTTCAAAGGAAAGCAGCTAGGAGAAAGTTTCTTTTGCCAGTGTGTGAGGGAGCTGGAAAGCTGCAGAATGGTGCAGGGGATTCCAGGCTAGGCCATTCCTGGCTGGGTCTACACAGCAGAAGTAATGCTTTTTCTAACCGGCATTTCTATGGTTCTTCAATGGGGCTAGGATGTAAACGTGTTTCTGCTTCAAAGGAAAGCAGCTAGGAGAAAGTTTCTTTTGCCAGTGTGTGAGGGAGCTGGAAAGCTGCAGAATGGTGCAGGGGATTCCAGGCTAGGCCATTCCTGGCTGGGTCTACACACAGAAGTAATGCTTTTTCTAACCGGCATTTCTATGGTTCTTCAATGGGGCTAGGATGTAAACGTGTTTCTGCTTCAAAGGAAAGCAGCTAGGAGAAAGTTTCTTTTGCCAGTGTGTGAGGGAGCTGGAAAGCTGCAGAATGGTGCAGGGGATTCCAGGCTAGGCCATTCCTGGCTGGGTCTACACAGCAGAAGTAATGCTTTTTCTAACCGGCATTTCTATGGTTCTTCAATGGGGCTAGGATGTAAACGTGTTTCTGCTTCAAAGGAAAGCAGCTAGGAGAAAGTTTCTTTTGCCAGTGTGTGAGGGAGCTGGAAAGCTGCAGAATGGTGCAGGGGATTCCAGGCTAGGCCATTCCTGGCTGGGTCTACACACAGAAGTAATGCTTTTTCTAACCGGCATTTCTATGGTTCTTCAATGGGGCTAGGATGTAAACGTGTTTCTGCTTCAAAGGAAAGCAGCTAGGAGAAAGTTTCTTTTGCCAGTGTGTGACGCAGCTGGAAAGCTGCAGAATGGTGCAGGGGATTCCAGGCTAGGCCATTCCTGGCTGGGTCTACACACAGAAGTAATGCTTTTTCTAACCGGCATTTCTATGGTTCTTCAATGGGGCTAGGATGTAAACGTGTTTCTGCTTCAAAGGAAAGCAGCTAGGAGAAAGTTTCTTTTGCCAGTGTGTGAGGGAGCTGGAAAGCTGCAGAATGGTGCAGGGGATTCCAGGCTAGGCCATTCCTGGCTGGGTCTACACACAGAAGTAATGCTTTTTCTAACCGGCATTTCTATGGTTCTTCAGTGGGGCTAGGATGTAAACGTGTTTCTGCTTCAAAGGAAAGCAGCTAGGAGAAAGTTTCTTTTGCCAGTGTGTGAGGGAGCTGGAAAGCTGCAGAATGGTGCAGGGGATTCCAGGCTAGGCCATTCCTGGCTGGGTCTACACACAGAAGTAATGCTTTTTCTAACCGGCATTTCTATGGTTCTTCAATGGGGCTAGGATGTAAACGTGTTTCTGCTTCAAAGGAAAGCAGCTAGGAGAAAGTTTCTTTTGCCAGTGTGTGAGGGAGCTGGAAAGCTGCAGAATGGTGCAGGGATTCCAGGCTAGGCCATTCCTGGCTGGGTCTACACACAGAAGTAATGCTTTTTCTAACCGGCATTTCTATGGTTCTTCAATGGGGCTAGGATGTAAACGTGTTTCTGCTTCAAAGGAAAGCAGCTAGGAGAAAGTTTCTTTTGCCAGTGTGTGACGGAGCTGGGAAAGCTGCAGAATGGTGCAGGGGATTCCAGGCTAGGCCATTCCTGGCTGGGTCTACACACAGAAGTAATGCTTTTTCTAACCGGCATTTCTATGGTTCTTCAATGGGGCTAGGATGTAAACGTGTTTCTGCTTCAAAGGAAAGCAGCTAGGAGAAAGTTTCTTTTGCCAGTGTGTGAGGGAGCTGGAAAGCTGCAGAATGGTGCAGGGGATTCCAGGCTAGGCCATTCCTGGCTGGGTCTACACACAGAAGTAATGCTTTTTCTAACCGGCATTTCTATGGTTCTTCAATGGGGCTGGAATGTAAACGTGTTTCTGCTTCAAAGGAAAGCAGCTAGGAGAAAGTTTCTTTTGCCAGTGTGTGACGCAGCTGGAAAGCTGCAGAATGGTGCAGGGGATTCCAGGCTAGGCCATTCCTGGCTGGGTCTACTTCTATGGTTCTTCAATGGGGCTAGGATGTAAACGTGTTTCTGCTTCAAAGGAAAGCAGCTAGGAGAAAGTTTCTTTTTGCCAGTGTGTGATGACCCAGCCTCCGCGAAAGCTGCCCAGAATGGTGCAGGGCGATTCCAGGCTAGGCCATTCCTGGCTGGTTCTCCACACAGAAGTAATGCTTTTTCTAACCGGGCATTTCTATGGTTCTTCAATGGGCTAGAATTTAAACTTGGTTTCTGCTTTCAAGGAAAGCAGCCTAGGAGAAAGATTACTTTTGCCAGTGTGAGACGCAGCCTGCGAAGCTGCAAGAATGGTGCAGGGAGATTCCAGGCTAGGGCCATTCCTGCGCTGGGGTCTACACGGCAGAAGGAGTGCAATATTCTAACCGGCATTCTCTGTGGTCTTCACATGGGGCTAGGTGTAACCTTGTTCTGCCTTCAAGGAAAGCAGCTAGGAGAAAGTTTCTTTTGCAGTGTGTGACGCAGCTGGAAAGCTGCAGAATGGTGCAGGGGATTCCAGGCTAGGCCATTCCTGGCTGGGTCTTTTCTAACCGGCATTTCTATGGTTCTTCAATGGGGCTAGGATGTAAACGTGTTCTGCTTCAAAGGAAAGCAGCTAGGAGAAAGTTTCTTTTGCCAGTGTGTGAGGGATGCTAGAAAGCTGCAGAATGGTGCGGGGATTCCAGGCTAGGCATTCCTGGCTGGGTCCTACACACAGAAGTAATGCTTTTTCTAACCGGCATTTCTATGGTTCTTCAATGGGGCTAAGAACTGTAAAACGCGTGTTTTCTGCTTCAACTACGGAAAAGCATCTAGGAGAAAGTATCTTTTTGCCAGTGTGTGTGACGCAGCTGCGAAAGCCTGCAGAATGAGTGCAGAGGGCCATTCACAGGGCTAGGGCCATCCCTGGCTGGGTCTACACACAGAAGTAATGGCTATGTTTCCAACCTCGGCCATTTCTCCTGGTCTTCACAGAGCGGACTAGACTGAAACGTTTTTCTGCTTCGAAGGAAAGCAGCTAGGAGTAAGGTTACTTTTGCACAGTGTGTGAGGGAGCTGCGAAGCTGCAGAATGGATCTGCCAGGGGCATTCCAGGCTAGGGCCATTCCTGGCTGGGTCTACACGCAGAAGTAATGCTTTTTCTAACCGGCATTTCTATGGTTCTTCAATGGGGCTAGGATGTAAACGTGTTTCTGCTTCAAAGGAAAGCAGCTAGGAGAAAGTTTCTTTTTGCCAGTGTGTGACGCAGCTGGAAAGCTGCAGAATGGTGCAGGGGATTCCCAGGCTAGGCCATTCCTGGCTGGGTCTACACACAGAAGTAATGCTTTTTCTAACCGGCATTTCTATGGTTCTTCAATGGGGCTAGGATGTAAACGTGTTTCTGCTTCAAAGGAAAGCAGCTAGGAGAAAGTTTCTTTTGCCAGTGTGTGAGGGAGCTGGAAAGCTGCAGAATGGTGCAGGGGATTCCAGGCTAGGCCAATTCCTGGCTGGGTCTACACGCAGAAGTAATGCTTTTTCTAACCGGCATTTCTATGGTTCTTCAATGGGGCTAGGATGTAAACGTGTTTCTGCTTCAAAGGAAAGCAGCTAGGAGAAAGTTTCTTTTGCCAGTGTGTGAGGGAGCTGGAAAGCTGCAGAATGGTGCAGGGGATTCCAGGCTAGGCCATTCCTGGCTGGGTTACACACAGAAGTAATGCTTTTTCTAACCGCATTTCTATGGTTCTTCATGGGGCTAGGATGTAAACGTGTTTCTGCTTCAAAGGAAAGCAGCTAGGAGAAAGTTTCTTTTGCCAGTGTGTGTAGACCCAGCTGGAAAGCTGCAGAATGGTGCAGGGGATTCCAGGCTAGGCCATTCCTGGCTGGGTCTACATTCTATGGTTCTTCAATGGGGCTAGGATGTAAACGTGTTTCTGCTTCAAAGGAAAGCAGCTAGGAGAAAGTTTCTTTTGCAGTGTGTGACGCAGCTGGAAAGCTGCAGAATGGTGCAGGGGATTCCAGGCTAGGCCATTCCTGGCTGGGTCTACACACAGAAGTAATGCTTTTTCTAACCGGCATTTCTATGGTTCTTCAATGGGGCTAGGATGTAAACCGTTGTTTCTGCTTCAAAGGAAAGCAGCTAGGAGAAAGTTTCTTTTGCCAGTGTGTGACGCAGCTGGAAAGCTGCAGAATGGTGCAGGGGATTCCAGGCTAGCCCCATTCCTGGCTGGGTCTACACACAGAAGTAATGCTTTTTCTAACCGGCATTTCTATGGTTCTTCAATGGGGCTAGGATGTAAACGTGTTTCTGCTTCAAAGGAAAGCAGCTAGGAGAAAGTTTCTTTTTGCCAGTGTGTGAGGGAGCTGGAAAGCTGCAGAATGGTGCAGGGGCATTCCAGGCTAGGCCATTCCCTGGCGCGGGTCTACACACAGAAGTAATGCTTTTTCTAACCGGCATTTCTATGGTTCTTCAATGGGGCTAGGACTGGTAAAAAGTGTTTCTGCTTCAAAGGAAAGCAGCTAGGAGAAAGTTTCTTTTTGCCAGTGTGTGAGGGAGCTGGAAAGCTGCAGATGGTGCAGGGGATTCCAGGCTAGGCCATTCCTGGTGGGTCTACACACAGAAGTAATGCTTTTTCTAACCGGCATTTCTATGGTTCTTCAATGGGGCTAGGATGTAAACGTGTTTCTGCTTCAAAGGAAAGCAGCTAGGAGAAAGTTTCTTTTGCCAGTGTGTGACGCAGCTGGAAAGCTGCAGAATGGTGCAGGGGATTCCAGGCTAGGCCATTCCTGGCGGGTCTACACGCAGAAGAATGCTTTTTTAACCGGCATTTCTATGGTTCTTCAATGGGGCT